>NC_050464.1:33672438-33835769 GCF_903995425.1 Onychomys torridus
TCTCTCTCTCTCCCCTTATTTGCACCCTCTTTTGCTCCCTGCAGCAGGCTCAGGAACAGTGGTTCTCAACCTTTCTAATTCTGCAGTCCTTCAGTACTGTTCCTCATGTTGTGGTGACCTCCAAGCATAAAATGGTTTTCCTTGCTGCTTCATAACTGTAATTTTGCCACTGTTATGAATTGTAATGTGTAAATGTGTAAATATCTGTGTTTTCCTATGATCTTTAGGCAACCCAGGTGAAAGGGTTGTTTGATCCCCCTGAAAGGGGTTGAGACCCACAGGTTGAGAACTACTGCTGTGGATCTGGAATCTGTATGAGGATCTTGTCTTCAGATCACAGTGAGTTTTCTTTCTTTCTTTCTTTCCTTCTTTCCTTCCTTCCTTCTTTCTTTCTTTCTTCTTTCTTTCTTTCTTTCTTCCTTCCTTCCTTCCTTCCTTCCTTCCTTCCTTTCTTTCTTTCTTTCTTTTTTGTTTTTTGTTATGTTTTGTTTTTGAAACATGGTTTCTCTGTGTAGTCCTGGTTGTCCTGAAACTTGCTCTGTAGACCAGGCTGGCCTTGAACTCAAAGAGATCCACCTGCCTCTGTCTCTGGAGTGCTGGGATTAAAGGCATGCACCACCACACCCAGCATAATAAGTTTTCTGTTCTCTGACTCCCCTTTCAGAGGAAGCTCTATCTCTGAGATGCCTTTCTCCTGCTTCCATTTGATTGGGGAAGGTTCTTGTATGTACTGCTTTTTGTGTCCTTGGTCGCAGTGGTAAAATGCGGATTTTTAACTCCAAGAAGTGATGGAGGCTGGACTTAAAGAGACTCTTACAAACTCCTTTTGGCCTATTGGCTCACCATCATGTGTTCCAGGGAATTCTGCTCCCCCACCAATACACCATGCAGCTATTCATAGTCTGAGGCAACATATTGTTTACTTTGTTCATGGTTTTATTCCTACAGAAACACACAGTTGTATGGCAAAGAAAACAAAACCAGTTGCAAAGGAACCCACAAGATCAGATCAGTATCTCTGTATGGGATGAGAGAGACAGTCTGCACCTTGTACATGGTCTAAATACCCAGGGCTCAGCTCCTACTCTGCCCCCAAACTGTCTGGACTATTGTTCTGTATGGTTGGTGTTAACAGTCACTGGTTGATCTGGCCAATGAGAGGCCCCAGCAAGAAATAGAGAAAGAAGAAGTAATAAGGAGAAAAAAGAGATATTTGAGACTGACTATGACTCAGTTTCTCTACCCAAGTATATGTCTTGTTTTGGTGTCCTGGTTCCTAAAGCTGTGGCTTGGTCTAGGTTCTGGAAGTTTCTTCCTTTCCATACATACATTTTGTAGGCTTAGAGAGGGTAATTCCTTGGGTTCTTCCAGATCCTCACATACAAAGTAAGTAAATAAATAAATGAAGAACCAAGAAAATAATATAGGATATTCGCAAAATTATCCACGTGAGCATGCCCTGAGAGGAGGGGTGAGCATGTCCACTCAACTGAAAAGCATTGAGTTCCTATCTATGAAGGTCCTGAGGCTTCTGATTAGGTGCCCAGGTAGTTCACGCCATACCAGCTATTATTTAAAAAAAAAAAAAAAAAAATGAACCTAAAGACTGAAACAAGTGTGTGACTGATATACCAGCAGCTTGCCTCCAAGAGGGCTTCAGGAACCAGATTTTACTCCCCGAGGCTCCTGATGTTTTTAGTCACATAAGTATCACAAGGTGTAACTGAACACTGTGTTTAAGAACCACAAGGTAGGCATCATATCTACCCACACAGTCCTGGGGGTGGTTCTAGGGTGCCCCCACCAGGCCCCTCATGGATACCAGAGTCTGCAGGGGCTCTGGGCCCTTAAATAAATGACATGTTTGCATACAAACTGGAATTGCGGGCTTTAAGCCATCTTAAAACTTGTAACACATATCACAGTATAAAGCAGTCATTAGGCCACATCAATGAGATGGTTATTACAACACGGAAAATTGCCTAGTACACACGCCACTGTTGAAAATGTGTGTTTGCACAGACACATGTGTGTCATGACACAGGTCGAGGTCAGAAGCCAACCCCTGGGGTCAGTCTTTGCATTCTAATTTGTGGTCTTTTTGTCCCTGCTGTTTAAGCCAGGCTAGCTGGCCTAAGAGCTTTGAAGGTAACTCCTATCTCCTTCTCCCGTTTTTTTCTGCAGGAGCACTGAGGTTACAAATGTCCACAGCTACATTCACTTTTACGTGGGTTCTGGGGGATCTGAACTCTGGTCCTCACATCTGTGCAGCAAGGGCTTTATCCACCAAGCCATCTCACTAGCCCCACCTTTTCCCCCCTGGAATATTTTAGGTGCATGGTTGGCTGCATCAAGTGTGGAAGCCACAGATACAGAGGCCAGCTGTGTTTGCGCTGTGGGTCGGAGCACAGTTACACCCTCTCACCTGGCTGCAGGGAGATGTAGTTCAGTGTGGTGAGGAGGAGGTCTACTGTGGTTGACAAGATGGCTAGGAACTGTCTGAGAGCCCCAATTACCACTCTCAACTGGGCATGCTCTGGGGTGGCCTTCATCGAAGGAGCTCGCAGCTCTCACTGACAGGGCGTGGCTCACAAAACACAAGGAGACAGCTGTTAGGAGGGGCTGGGAAAGGTCCTGAACCCAGGGCTGGGTCTTCCGCTAGATACCCTAGCTCCAGAAAATGGCTGTCTTCATACTGAGCCATGATCCCAAAATAGTCACGCTTGCTTCTCACTCAGATAAAAACCACTGTTGGTACAACCTCTAGAAGGGTCCAATCCCTTCCAGTAGATCATGCAAGAACATCAGAGGAGGGGGGAAGGAGGGAGGAGAGAGTAAGAAGAAAAGAAAGGATGGTGGGAGGGAACGAGGGAGGGAGAGCCGGAAGAAGGGAAGTGTGAGGCAGAGAAGGAGTTGTGTTGTGTTCTGTTTGTGATGACACCTCGCTGTGTACCCCCAGGCTGGTCTTGAATTCACGATTCTTCTGCCTCAGCCTCTCCAGTGCTGGGACACCACAGGTATGCAACATCCTGATTTGTCATCGTTTTTTAACGTTTATTGATTCATTTGTGTGGTGGGAGTCAGCTCTCTCTTTCCACCCTGTGGGCTCCTGGGAATGAACTCCAGCTCAGAGTATAAACCCTGCTGGCAAGCTCCTTCATCTCTGAGCCATCTCACCAGCCCCTACTTATTCTCATTTTACAAGATGCTCAGACCCTAGAGTGCCGGAAGGGCTCGTCTCTCTGCTTCCTCTGATTCTGGTAATAAGCTGTGCTGGCTTCTCAGGGCCTGCGGGTTTTTCTGGCTTTGGGGGGTTTCAAAGCTAAAACTAGACCGAGTGGAACATCATTACCACAGCTCTGGCAGCTAAGAAGCATGGTTTTCAGGCCTAGCTCTTTCACGGAGGGGATTTTACCTTCACAAGCCTCCGTTTCCTCATCTCTGAGATGGGCCCAAGGAAGCAAGCCAGCTGCCTCCTTGGGTTGGTATGAGGGATGAAGATTGGATGGCAGGAACCAGGCATGGGGAATTCTTGGCCACATGCCTGGTATTTGATGATCTGTCTTTGGAGTTGAGTGAGATTCTCCCTTCTTTGATTTTCTTTTTCTTTCTTTCTTTTAATATATATATATATATTTGTTTATATATGTGTATGTATATGTATACATGCATATACATATACATATATATATATATATTTGGGACAGAGTGTCATATAGCCCCGGATATCCTTTCACAGCCTAGACTTCTGGTCCTGCCTCCATGTCTTACGGGAAGCTGGGGATCAAACCCAGGCCCTCGTGTATATGTTAGGCAGGCACTCTACCAGCTGAGCCACATGCCCCAGCCCCTCCTTTGATGTAAATGTTTTGAACAGAGCCTCAGTCAACAGAGAGAAGAACCCTCACAGAGAGCAGCTAGGCTGAAGAACTCCCGCTGAGGATGGGGGTGCCCTCTGTCCTCCATGAGGGGGGCATAGGGCAGGGGGCTCTCAGATCCACAGAGCCAGGAAGTGCACGTGGCTCTCAGCTGTTTGTCAATGGGGTGAGCAAGGCAAATGGCACTCAGCTCAGCCCACCCCAGGAGCCTCTGATCCACTCCAAGGGAGGAAAGGCGGGAGGTGAGCCGACGTGATAAGGCTGGTGGGAGCATGGAGTCCAAGGTTTTCAAAGCTCACCCCTTCTACAGGAACCAAACTTTGATCACTAGATCCAGAGAGCGAAGGAGAAAGAAAGCAGACCTTCAAGCCATCCCCTTTCGTCCTCGAGCTTTGAATCTGTGTGAGTTTAACCACAGCAGACGCACTTGGCTCTCCCACACCCCATTCCCACCTCAGGGGAAGTCAGGGAGAAAAAAAGAAGACAGAAACTGAAGGGAAAGGAAGAGACTTTGGAGAACAAAGAAATGAACCAGACCCGGCGCCGTCTTCGCTAAGGTCAAGGTCCTCCTCAGGTTGCTCATAGCGGAGGGCGCAGATGTGTTTCTGAACAGTGAGTGCTTGGGGGCTGTCATTCCTATAGGCCCTTCTAGCTAACCCTCCTGGCCAGACCCAAAGGCACACGTGAGGATTCTACAGCTCAGAAAGGCTGGGTAACTGATCCTAGGACGCACAGCTGGCAAATGACCACAGAGCCCAGGCTCTGAACCTCGCCTGATTTCTGATAAACCTGACAACTCGCTCTTGCTCTTCAAAGCGATACAAAGGCAGAAGGAAAACATGGGTGAGATAGTCTGTGGACCACAGCGAAGACTAGCGCGGTATGCACAACCTAGAGCAAGCTTCCTCAGCCTCTGTCAACATCTGGGCTCAGCTGAGAGCCTCCTTGCCGTGGGAAGCTTCCCTGTGTGTTTCTAGGACAGTCAGCAGGCATGGCTGACTTTTCTCTCTCGGATGCCAGCACCACCTTCCTGCCCCCAAAGTGACATCCAGAAATGTCTGCAGACGTTGCCAAACGTCTCCTGGGGAAAGAAATCACGCAGCGTGTCCGAGACCCATTGACGCAGAGGAAGGAACAAGAACTGGTCATAACCAAGAATTGAAAATCAGTTAAGTGCCAGGCAGAAGGCTTCTCTCTGATCTCCTTCCATCTCGTTTCATACCTCATTTCATCCTCCACAAGAACACTGTGAGGTGGACGTTTTATAGACAGGACATGCCAGGATGAGAGAGCTCAAGTCACTGGAGAAGCTCACACAGCTACCTTGAAGCAGAGCCCTGGGTTTGAACCCACGTCTGTGAATTCCTTTTCCCATGAGGAAAACAGTAACCCAAATGCAAGATGAGAGCTAAGGAATCAGGAATCTGAGGTCTGTCCGTCAAGGGCCCTGGCCATACTACACTGACTAGGGACGAGCCTAAAGGATGCCATGTCCTCAGCCGCACCCCGGTTCTTGCCTCTGCCCCCTAACTCATCTCAGCCTCTGCAAATGGCCCGCACCTGGGCCTGCCCTGACTTCCTCTCTCCTCTCACATCTCATAAGGAAAGAGGTCTATTTCAAATACTGTGTGATTTATGAAGGAAAAGCCTCTTGCCCCGGCCATCCATCTCTCTTCACAGGGACACACATGCCGAGGTGCATCTATCCTGGAAGTGACCCACATTTGTTTTTCTGCCAGGAGCCAATGCCCTGGGGGGCTCAAGAATCGTCCCTAAATTACAATAGAGTCTGGGGGGGAGACCTTCCCCCAGAACAACTCACCCCCTTCTCCCCCACACCACCCCCGGCCAGGCTGAGCCTCCCTCTAAATCACCTTGTAGCATCTCGTCCCCTGTGAACTGCACGTGTGCAGGGCGAGGTGAGCCCCCACCCTGCGGGCAGGAGAGAGACACCAATGGCCAAGAACTTGAAGTGGGGCTGTGCTTCGAACTGACCATGACCTCCACGCTTCCTGCAGCCTTCCCTTGACATTTCCCGGCGGATACCTTGATAGCAGGAAGCATATTTCTCTCTGAATTTCTTTCTTCGGTCCCTCAACCCACTTCCAGCCCCAGCATTTGTTCTTAATCGCTCTGGGGTGAAGGCTCCCTTTGAAAATCTGATGAAAGCCCCGAGCTCCTCCCTTCATTAAATAAATGATTGTTTACTCCTGTTAAAGCCTTCCCAAATGGAACGACTGGTTTATGGTGGATTTTCTAGGAAGATAAAGGGCTTTCTCCTCCTGTCATATAAAAAAAAATGTTAATGCCTTGACTCTTTTTTTTTTTTTCCTCTCTTTTTAATATTTACTGGTGTGTGACACGCATATGGAAAAGTACACAAATCATAAGCGCTCGACTTAATGAATTTTCCTAAACTGGACAGACCAGTACAACCTGAACACAGATCAAGAGAGAGCGCTGCTGTGTCTGGAAGCTTCTGTAGGCACCCCACCCCCTCCAGGCTGCTTCCCCACCCAGTGGAACCAGGAGTTTGCTTTAAACAGCCTAGCTCCCTTCTGCCTGGTTTTGCTATTGACTTAAGTGGAGTCGTGTTCTCTATGCATAGCTCCTTCTGCCCAACATTTCACTGGGTACCTGCCCCATGCCACGGAGTGTGCAGCCTCGGGGAGCATGTGATTTCCCAGGCACACTCCACTGCTTATTTCTATTTTGTGTAAGGCAGTGAGAAAGTATTCATTTTGTTACAGAATTGAATTAAGATTGTGTTCCTTCAGTGTTCTGATTATAATGTTCCATGTATGACTGTGTGTTTGAGGCAGAGTCTTATGTAGTCCAGGCTGGCCTTCAACTCCCTTGGTAGCCAAGGATGACCTTAAATTACCGATCATCCTTCCTCTACCTCCTAAGTACTGGATAACAGATGGGCACTACCACACTCTAGTTAATTGTGGCACTGGGAATCCAAGCTAGGGCTCTATGCATGCTAGGCAAACACTCTACCAACTGAGCTACATCTCCAGCCTGGTTTGCATGTGGGTGTCTGTGTGTTCATGTGCATGTGTGTGTGTGTGTGTGTCTGTGTGTATTCAAGTATGTGTGTATACATGCATATGTGTGCTTGTGTATGCCTCTATGTGTGTGTGCACATGTGCATGCATCCCTTCATGCATGTGTGTGTGTGTGCATTTCTGAGCATGTGTGTGTGTATGTGTGTGTGTGTGCGTGTGATGAATGCCTTCATACATGTGTGCATACACCTGTGTCTGTGTGTGTTTGCATAGGTGTGTGTTCATGTGTGTGCATGCATTCGTATGCATGCTTGTTAAGGGGTGATTTCTTGTTAGAAAATGTCCCTACTTTCAGGAAGGAAACATCCGGGTTGCTTTCTTCTCCCTACAATCTAACTCACTCACTCAGCCCCACTGCAACCAGTTGGCTGAGCTCCTTTCCAGACCTTTCTCTGTGTCCGGCTACATGCCATGTTCAATAACCAGCCTTTCTATTTTGTTTTTACGTGGACACGATTATTCTCCCATTTCCCCCCTCACCTATCAATATGTCCTGCGGATCTTTCCATAGATTGCTCCCACAGCTTTAAGCTGCTGAGTGTCCTTTCATTTCAGAGACGGGCTGTGATTTATTTCGCCCGTCTCCTCATAGTGCGTGAGCAAGCTGCCTCTATTTTGCTGCCGCCGCAGAGAAGCAACAGGCAACCCTTTTACGGGCCTCTGTGTGAGTGTTTGCAAGAAAAAAAAATGGAAAGGTGGAATTGCTGGCTGCACACATTTGCCTTTAAGTGGTTTTTATGGAGCCAGGTGGATGGTCCAAGCTGTTGCACATTCTGGGTAAAGCTGGAGACCCACGTGACTCGAGGCATTTGACAGTGACAGTGGACGTTCACTCCGCCATGTAGGGATGAGACAGAAGTCTAGAACTAGGCAGACAGGGATGCCTGCCGAAGTGTTTTCAGTGACTGTATACCAGCATCTTGTCTCTTGGGTTGCTGAACCTTCCCAGAGAATCCAGAAAGAGAAGAAACCGCTGTCAACCTCATAGTGAGGCTGTCTGGGAATGGCAGATCTGAGACAGGAGGTTAGCTTCCCCCAAACAACAGGAAAACCCATGATATGAACCCAGTGGAGGTTGGCTAAGGCATTGTGTGTGTCAGGCACTGTATGTGGCTCTCCCAATTTAACTCTCATCATCCTCCTGTGGGGAAAGTACTGTGTTCATGTGTGTGCAGGTGCCCATGCATTTGCATGTACACATGTGTGCGCATGTCTATTCATGTGTGTAGAGGTCAAAGAGCAATTCCTGATATTGTTCTTCAGGTACAAGGAGGGGTCTTACATGGCACTCACTACCTAAATGAAGATGGCTGGGCAGAGAGCCCCAAGTATCTGCTCATCTCTGCCTCCACAGCACTGTGACTGCATATACACCTGGTTTTCTTCTGGGGACTGACCTTGGGCAAATGCTTTAGAAACTGAGACATCTCCATGACCTTAAGGGTTCTGATTTGAGTCCCATTTTCTAGTGAGGCAAACTGAGGTTTAGAGAGTCATCTACCCAAAGCTACATATACCCATGATGCTAATCATTCGCCAGGGGATTACGTCGTGAGTTGTCTTGTCGGGAGAGGAGGAGTTGCCTCCAGAAAGCCCACTGTCCATTGCTAGAGATAAGTCAACAAAAGATGGTCAGAAGAGCAAGAGACCCTGGAGCAGATGGAGCTGGGACCCTTTGGCCTCTTCTGTCTCTCATGCTGTCTCTGATGTGGACACCCTCACCAGGGACAGGTGAACCTAACCTGGGTTCTATCAGCACACAGTAGGCGCCAACTGCACACTAGCCACCTCACACTCCCCCTACCCCCTATCAATCCTTACCATAGATCTTTGAAGACATTTAAGCTCAGAGAGAAACATCTTACCCATGAAGCAATCATAGTTTACAGGGCATGGGGCCAGGGCCTGGGCTGTGTGTCTTCCATTTTGGAACTTGGAACCCCTGAGCTAGTGTCCCCTCCCTCCCCTGAAGGGAAGTCCTTCAGATGCTCCTTGACTTTAGCACTCATTTTGGAGGAGGAGGAAGCCGAGAGCAGAGAGGTCTGTCTGTGTTGGAGCCCTAGCTTACAGTCCTCACTCTGGTTCACTCAGGAGCAGCCATACAGAAAGCTGAAGCAGGAGGGTCACTGTGAATTCGAAGCTAGCTCGGACTACAGGGGGAGACTCTGTCTCGTAAAAACAAGCAACCAGGAAAAACAATATGTTAGATCTCAGCCCTGTCACATCCATCACATGGATGTATGGCACCTTCTACCTTTAAAATGAACATCCAACCACTTTCTAATCTAGATCTTTTATAATTTGTTTACATTCATGTTCAGGTTCCCTAATCTGGCTGCTGCCATCCCTGCTGGGTAGACGGAGTTCTCCAACACTCCGACAGAGGACCTCATCCTACCTGGGGGGCAGAGGATGAACCAATTACCCAGACACAGTTGGCTACAGGCTGAATACCAGACAGCATTGGCAGTGGGGTGGGGGCCCTTTCAAGCCTGCCCTTTGGAGACATTGAGTGGTTGAGGCCACATCTTGAAGAAAATCGCTCTCCTCTTTGACTTGTGAGTAAAAACTCAGGCGCAATCAGTTGACTCTGGGAGCATGCCTAGGTCAGCACATGCATGCTGGGATGGGGTTGGGGGAGCTGCAGGTCAGAGCCTCAGCAGGACCGGTGAGGATAAAATAAAGGGACATGTAAAAGCCAGAGGGGAAGTTGATTGGTAACCTTTAACATCTGCTGCTAAGTAGAAAGATTCGCGGACCATGCTGAAGGTGGGGAGGAAGCAACAGAGAAGCAGGGCACCAGCCCCTCTTGGATTTCAGGGAGGAAGTGTAGGGGGAGAGGTCAGGGTTCCAGTCTCCATAGGTGGAGATCTGCAAAAGCTTGCAGATGGGACCCCAAGGACACTGGTGAGCAGACAGCACATGTGAGCCCAGCACTAAAATCCTGGGGGTTGATTTGTAGTATTCTGAAAATAGGATCTATCTCCAGGTAATCCAGGCTGAGTTCTCACTCATCATCCCCCTGCCTCAGCCTCCTGATTACAGGTGTGGGCCAGCACCCCTGGCAGTGACTCCTGTCACTAAAGACCCAGAGCCTTCCCAGCACCCAGTAGATGTGGGAAGGAACTCCTAAGAGAAACTTACCCTCTCTCAGCAGTTCCAAGTCTGAGTTGTACACCCTGGTGCACAAGGCTTAAAAGAGTCTGCCTCATTTACTGTGGGGTGAACATGGCACCCCACAGAAGGTACTGCATTCTCCTCCTCTGATCTGTCACTCCAGCAGCCATCTTCAGAATCTAGGCAGCTCTAGATGTCCTCACAGTCATAGCCTCATTATACATACTCCCTTCTGGTGGCAACAGAAATCAAATATACTCACTTCAGGCACTCAGGGCATAGGAAGGGTCCCTTGCCACCTCCATACTCTCTCCAGTTCTCAGGGACTTCTTTCTCCTTAGAAACTTTCAGAGGGAACTTCCAGATACTTAAGATGAAGCTGACCTCAGCACCAGTTGGGAATATTTGACCTCACGGAAAAGCAACCAGCTCGCCCACAGACGAAGCCAGAAGATAGTGAACCAGGATGTGTTCCGACATTGTTTGACACGTAATTATTTTCCATAATAGAGGAGGGCTGCCCCTTGAATGAGCACCAAGACAAGCTGGGCCCATTAAACTTTCTCAAATTCAACATCGACACTCCCTACTTTGTTTTGTTTTGAGGTCTTCTATAACCCAAGCTAGCATCAAACTCTCTACGTAGCCAAGGCTGACCCAGAATTTCTGATCCTCCTGCCTCCACCTCCCAAGTGCTGGGATTACAGGTATGCCCATCCACAGTTGACTTATGTGCTGCTAGGGATCCGTTCATGCTAGAATATCAGTCTGTCAACTGAGCTTCTGCCCTAGCCCCTGATTCTCTTTGTATTTGTCCATGCGTGCTCCCAAGATGGCAGCCTTGGCCCCAGGCACCAGAGGCAGAGAGTGTAGTAAAGGAATGGGCCTTTCCTGGAATAGCTTTGTCCTTTCTCACTACAGAAACATTTTCAGAGTCCTCGTATCCTCCATCCAGGTCTCCATGATCACAACAGGGTCTCATGGCCACCTCCAGTCCAAAACACAAACAGAACCTTTTTGCAGGGAGTAGGGCAAGAAAGCAGGGTTGGGGGCTGGTGAGACAGCTTGGTGGGGAAAGGCAGTTGCAGTGAAGTCTGAAGATGTGAGTTCAATCCCAGGGAGCCACAATCTGACTCCTGCAGATTGTCCTCTGACCTGGACACTTACACCTTGACATTTGCAGTCACATGTATGTGACACACACACGCGCACACACACACGCGCGCACACACACACACACACACACACACACACACACGAATCAATACAAAAAAACCAACAAAGAGTAGACTCTCCCTCTCACCCCAGTTCATGTCTTTCGTGGGTTTCTGACCCTTCCTTCCACACAGTCTCTCCAAGCCAGACACGCCGCGGGCCCACATCTTCTAGTGGCCATACCACCTCCAGACCTCACACACACCCTCTCCTCCACCTCCTCCTCCCTTTCTTGTTTGACCTCCGAGCTTTCTCAGAGGATGGGAAGCACAAAGTAGGTCAACATTCATTCTGCTCTGGCATGACAGCTCAAAGACCAAATGAGTGAACCAGAACGTTTCCATGAAAAAAAAAATGAAATTTCTGGGCTCCAGTCATTAATTTAAAAGGGGTGGGGTGAGGAGGTAGGGAGCATGGGGGTGTGGGGTGGGGGGGACAGTGTTGGCTGACTCAGCAGCTCGGAGTGTTGGCTGCTTTTCCAGAGCAGTTCCCAACACCCACATCAGGTAGCTCATGACCACCTGTGACTTCAGCGTGTGCTCTCTCTCTGTCTCTCTGTCTCTCTCTCTGTCTCTTTCTCTCTGTGTCTCTCTCTGTCTCTTTTTCTCTGTTTCTGTCTCTCTATCTCTGTCTCTGTCTCTGTCTGTCTGTCTGTCTGTCTCTCTCTCTCTCTCTCTCTCTCTCACACACACACACACACACACACACACACACACACACACAAATAAAAATAAATCTTTAGTAGAGATCAGTAGTCTGGTGACCCCGTTTCAGAGTCATAGAGGTGGTATTAACCATGGCCATCGTGAGCCCTAGACCTACCTGTGTTCTCACATGGGAGATGACAATCACAGACCCCATCATTCCTGGGGTGGCTATGTAGGGGCAGAAGGATCAGGTGTCTAAGAGGGAGATTAGAAGACACTTTCTGCCTCCGTTCTCTCTCACTTTCCAAGAGGTCAGGCCCGTCTTCACAGACCTCTACCCACCACCTCCCACCAGAACAGATTCAGGACACCCCATCCCCGTGTCCTGAGTTCAGTGGGTATCTGGGCCCCACAGCCCATGTGACATCTGGATTTCCCATGCTGAGCACAGGTCAGCTGCCGCTCCTCATCAGGGGCACTGGGACTGGTGTCGATTTTTCTTAGTTTAGACGGAAATCAGTCAAGAGAGCTCTCTGCGACTTCCTTTATATTTCTTTCCGGTCAGATCAAAGGTCTTGTCAGCAACCTCGGCTGAGGTCTTGATGTCTTGATTTCTGGTTTTTTCTTTCTTTCTTTTTTTCCCTCCTGGTTGGTAGGGTTGACTTCAGATAAGAGACTAAGAGTCCCTCTGGAAGAAAGAGAAGGAAAGGAGAGAGGAAAGAAGAGGGGGAAGGGAGAAAAATATGTGTGTGCGTGTGTGTGTGTGTGTGTGTGTGTGTGTGTGTGAGAGAGAGAGAGAGAGAGAGAGAGAGAGAGAGAGAGAGAGAGAGAGAGAGAGAGAGAGAATTTAGTTATATTTTGCTGTAAGTTAAGTCTAGCGCTATGGAGACCTCCAAGCCTGGGATCCAATATTGCTTCCCGCAGAGGAAAAATAGACTCCTGGAGTTATTTTTGAGTTTCCCACTGGGGTTCAAACAGTTTACAGGAAGTCCTGAGGTGACTGGATTCACACCACTCTGTCACGGCCACTTCTTAAGCTAGAGCTCAGCCTGGTGCTTACAGGCACAAAGCCTTCCTTCCAATCTTGGCTTTCCGACTTAGGAACCCAGACCACCTTGGGGCAGGGGAACTTACCTCTCTGTCTCTGCTTCCCCGTGGCTAAGCAGGGGGCAATCTACAGAGCTGGTGGGGAGGTTAAATATGGGGATGGATGTCCAGCATTCCTACAAAGCCTGGCATAGGGTCAGTGGACGCTAATTCATTAATATCTATTGACAGGCAATGTACTGACAGTATCGTGCTCAATCTTTACGGCCATCTTTGGCACTGATGTTATCTGTGCATAACCTACTTAGTAAGAAAGGAAATTACAGAAAGTTTGTCATCTTGAGCAAACAAACATCACGACCAGGGTTCATGACCCGGTCGGTCTCTTTGGTTGCGAGACCAAGTCCTTTCTCCTCTGCCTCACCTACCTGGTTAAGGAGGACCAGGCTTGCTGGTGAGGTGGCCAGCAGCAGAGCCACGCATGGTTGAGGAGAACTAGAACAAGTCTCACACACCTGAATAACTTCTTCAGGGGCCACAGGGTGACCCCAGCCATACAAATGAGCTGCCTTTCTAAAAATGCATAATGGCAAAGAGAGATGAGTCACTCCAGGACCTTCAACTGGGGGTTATGTCTGGATAAGCTCCGGGCCTGTGTGAACGCGAAGTAGGTCAGGCCACCAGCCAAGACAGTACAGGGAGTGTGACCAGCTGCTCAACCCATAACTGCCTGGCACAGCTTAGCATCACACAGCAGCTGCTCCACTCTAGATAGGGCGAGCACCCACCCACTGCTCTCGGCACCCATGGGATCCCTGCAGTCGATTCCTAGGACAACATCCAGCCTCCCAGGGGCTTGCAGAGCAGGGCGCCACAGTGTGCCTCAATGTCCAGTGACGAAATATACCCGCTCTCTGAGACCTCAGACTTGTTTCAGGAATTAGGCAGATGCATTAGCTGCTAAAATGCAGAGGACTAGGGAACAGGTCCCCAGAACCCATGTAAATGCCAGGTGACCAAGGGCTACCCACCTTGAAATACAGCCTGGGAAGGCTTAGAAGGGTTCCCAAAGCAAGCTGCTCTGTAGATTACCCGCATCAGTAACCTCTGAGTTTGAAAACAAAACAAAACAAAACAAAACAAAACAAAACAAAAAACTATATCTTAATAAATAACATGATGGAAAAAGACACCTGATGTCAATAACCACATGACAGCAACACACACCTTAATTTTCTTTTCTTTTTAATTTTCTAATTTTCTTTTCATTTTTATTTTTATATGCATTGATGTTTTGCCTGCACATATGTCTATGTGAGGGTGTCAGATCCCCTGGAATTACAGTCACAGACAGTTTTGAGCCACCATGTGGGTGCTGGGAATTGAACCCAGGTCCTCTGGAAGAGCCGTCAGGGCTCATAACCACTGAGCCATCTCTCCAGCCCCTACACACATTCATTCATTATTTGTTTCAAGAAATCTCTTATTCTATGCTCTAATCAAATCCTTCTAAAGATTCCAGGGAGCCAATTGTACGTGGCTTATGGCTGCTATGTAGACCCAGGCAGACGGAGGAGGCCAAAGCCTGAAATACAGGTGGCTGGCTCTGTGGCCCTCTTCGGTCCTCTGCGGCCCTCCGAGGCCCACATTCCAGATGAACACTAGCTCTTGAGGGGATCATGGCTTATGCCAAGGATTCCCCAACACCCCCAAGGTGCTTCAGTTTTCCAAGCAGTGAAGTCCAGAGCTCAGACCACAGGCAAGAAGGAAGCAGACGATACTTCTAAGTAAAGCTTGTATAGAAAACATGGAAAGTGCTACAGAAGACACCCTGCCTGCACAGGAGCACAGAGGACCTAGGAGTCAGCCTCCAGGGCCCTGACTCATCCCCATTCTGCTTCACACCCCTTTCACCTCTCTGTCTTCTCCTAAGGCCCAAACCTGTTCCTTCTGAATCATGGCTGGGCCAAGGTCTACCTTGAGCCCATCTGCCCGCTCTTCCCTTCCGGAGTCTGGCTTAACTATTTTAGGTTTCTAATCTGGCTTTTGGTCTCCATCACAACCAAGAAAGCAAACAGCACAAACATGACAAACCCCCTCCACATCGTTTTTGCTCTCTTTTCTTCCCACTCTCCATCCCTCCCCCATTTTATCTTTATAACACCTATTGTATGGAATGTGCATACACATATATATGACTATATTAAATTAAATCACGAAAAGACTAGGAAAAATGGAGTTCAAAAGAAAAGAACAGTCAGCAATCTTAACAAAAGAGAGAGAGAGAGAGAGAGAGAGAGAGAGAGAGAGAGCATCCCAAGATGGGTGAGGGGACTTGGAGTTGTCTGTAATTAGCAGGCACCACATCCTAAAACAAAATCAGACTTCCAGAACACGCAGCTCTGTCACCATGGCAACGGACCTGCGATCACTCAGGCTCTCTTTCCAAAGTGATTCTTTCCTAGGCCATACCCACATCAAAGGGAGCCTCCTGGGCTCCTCTGGGGAAGGAACAGCACCAGGGCCTCCACAGGGTGTGGTGATCCAGTGACGAGTCAGAGGCCTCCAGAAGGAGACACAGACATGGTGAGGAAAATCCTTGTGAGACAGCAGCGGGGGAAATATGTACTCAGGTCCTGTCATAAGAACTTTCTGTCCCATGCATGAGCACAGGGCTCATCAAAGGCGACCACTGCTAATATGTTCTCCTCCTCCTCCTCTTATTTAAACATAGCATCTCCTATATACCAAGTTGGCCTTGAACTTGCCATGTAGCAGAGGATAACCTCTGACCTCTGACCCCTGACCATCCTGCCTCCACTAATGAGGTGTTGAGACTACAGACAGGTCTGGGTACCACATCAGAGTATGTTCCTTTTCTCTTAGCATTTGTTGCTAATTTCTTTCCCCTCTACACAATGATGTGTGAAATTTATTTTGTTCCTTCATCATTTTCTCTATCAGTGAGGATCTGGGTTGGAGAAAGAAAACACGAGAAAAAAATATGTGTGTATTTAAATTAAATTGTTAAATTAATTGATCAATTGTGGGGGGAGGTTGTTTGCTTGCTTGGTTTGATTGAGACAGGCCTTTCTATGTAGTCACAGCTGTCCTGGAACTCACTATGAAGACCAGGCTGGCCTCGAACTCACAGAGATCTCCTCGCTTCTGCCTCAGAGTGCCACACCTGGCCCATCAGAGATAATTTAAGACAAATAGTGTAAGAAGGAACCATAGGTACTAGAGAAGACTATGTGAACTTCTTTGTGTCCTCTCCCACAGTATTACTACATCAACCACTTGGATGCTGGAGACAGAACCCAGGTCCTCATGGTTTTGCCTGTTTGTTTGTTTGTTTGGTCGGTTGGTGGTTGGTTGTTTGGTTGGTGGTTTGGTTGGTGGGTGGTTGGTTGGTTGTTTTGTGGTTGATTGATGGTTATTTGGTGGTTGGTTGGTGGTTGGTTGATTGGTTGGTGGTTGGTTGGTGTTTAGTTGGTGGTTGGTTGGTGGTTGGTTGGTTGGTTGCTTGGTGGTTGCTTGGTGGTGAGTTTGGTGTTTGGTTTTTTGGTTGTTTGGTGGTTGTCTGGTTGGTGGTTGACAGATGGTTAGTTGGTGGTTGGTTGGTGGTTGGTTGGTTGGTTGGTTGGTGGGTGATTGGTTGGTTGGTTGGTTGGTGGCTGATTGGTGGTTGATTGGCTGGTTGGTTGTTTTCCCCAGACTGACTAAGTTTCCTTTTCAGATTGAATGGAAGATGTTGCATTGTAACCAATTAATCATAAGTCCTGAAAAGAGAGAACAGTGTAGTACCACCAAGGTGGTTAATTGGAGAGGCAGTTGCTGTTCCTCAGTTTTGGGGTTGGATCATTGAATCCTGTCAGAATGATCAATATGGGTCAGATCTAGGAGGGATTCAGGGCCTCTGAAGACCAGGTAGTAAGGATCCACTAGTGCTGGAAACGTCAAGGAGGCCCAACAAAGCAGATTTGGGTAGAATGCAAGACTAGAGTGGATTCAGGGTCCCACCACTGAAGCTTATCTCTGTTACCTCCATGCCTTTGATAACAACTGCAAGCTACCAGGAAGGGGAGGGTTCCTCTCTTCCCTTTCTTGTTGCCTTCTGAGCCCCACCTACTAATTCAACAATTCACAGACATGACTGCAAAGCCCAGCTCAACATCACAGAGCCAGGAGTGAGAGGATGGAATCAAAGCTGAGAGGCAATAGCTGAACCATGGACTCAACGTCACAACAGGGGTGTTCTTTAACTCAGCCAATCATCTGTGTTGGACTTTGGGGATGTCCCTAATTCTTTGCTGCTGTTATAGATAAAGCTTCATTAGGAAACCAGTACCTGTAGCCTTGTATATATTCTAGACTGGTGTATGTGTGTGTGTTTGTTTGTTTGTGTGTGTGTGTGTGAGAGAGACAGAGAGAGAGAGAGAGAGAGAGAGAGAGAGAGAGAGAGAACTCTGAGTAAAATTAATTTACTGAATAACATATATATATATATACATATGCATATATATATATATATACATATGCATATATATTTGAGGGTTCTTGGTACGTGTGGTCAAAATTGTTCCTTTACAACTGTGCCTATATGAGTATCAATAAATATTCAGAATATAAATCAATAATCATAAAATTACTGTGTCATTCATTGATACCTTCCTCTTGGGTAACATACTCTTGGATACTGTCCTCTTGGATCCCCACAACTTACACCCTTGGTCTTTCTGTGTCTATCATCAGTTCACCAGACTCTTTCCCCTTCTCTGAATTTCCCAAGACTTACCCTCATCCATCTACCAGCCTTCTCAGGCTTCTGATAGGTAGACATCATTATAATGAGTAGACATCACCACAGCTTAGAATCCTTTAACACTTTCCTCAGCTTGGTGGCTCTATACTGGATTTTAAGGAGACACTTGGACAAAGCTGGTGAGCATTGAGAGCATCACAAAATTCAAGCTTGCCCCAAATATGTCACATTGAAGAAGAAAACGCCTAAAGAAATACAAACCGAAAACTTTCCAAGTCCAAAGTGGGGAACCAGCATCCAGGTTCCTTAACCTCAAAGGCTTCCAAGGAGATAGAGCCTTCAGAGACCTTTCCAGGTCACACTGTAATTACATCATCAAAAGTCAAAGACAAGGAGAGAATTTTGAAACTAGCAGGAGTGTGATGCACAAGGGAGCCCTTACAATACAACCAGATCTCTCAGAAGAAATGCAACAGGCCAGGGGACTGGAATGACAGTTACAGTGCTAAGCTAAAAGGAAACAGATCTGTCAGTCAAGGACCCTATGTGCAGCAAAGCCACTCTTTAGGAATCAAGGAGATTCAGATGTTGCTAAATAAACAGATTCTGGGGGGGGGGGGGGATGTCATTACCTACTAAAAGGGATTGTTCAAAAACAAAAGGTGCTGAGGACAAATATCCAAGTGTAACATCACTGTAAATGCATAGGAAATAGAGTCACGTGATAGGAGGGTGATGGTCTACATCATGTGAGGTAAAAGATTAAAGTAATAACTATCACACACACACACACACACACACACACGCACGCACGCACGCACGCACGCACACGCACACGCACACTTAATGAATACATAATAGGAAACGAAGTAAATTTTGACATCCATTCCTTAAAATAGGGGCATGGACAGTACAGTGTAGAGTTTTCAAGAGCAATTAAAGATGAGTAATGATCGGGTAGAAGTAGTGTTATGACCTGTGAAGTTTTATGTAAGCTTCATGGCAACCACTGTCGTAGATACAAGAACAGAGAAGGAGTAAAAAAACCATCAGAATGTGTTACTAGGAAATAAACAAACCACAAAGGAAAGTAACAGACAAGGGAGAAAGGAGAAACAACCTCTAAAACAAAGAAACAACAATTAAGAAAATGTCAGTAATAAGTCCGTACTTATCAATAATGTCTCTACTGTAAGTGGATTGAACTCATCAGTCAAGTAATCTGGAGTGGCTGAGGACATGTTAATAAAGAAGATTCAATTGGGTGCTGCTCATAAGGGTTCACTGCAGCTTTAAGGACACACCTATGTCGAAAGTTAAGGAATGGGGAAAGATGTTTTATGTCAATGTTAGCCCTAGGAGTATGGGAGTGGCCATGCTTATATTAAGCAAAAATAGACTTAAGTAAAGAGCCCATCACAAGAGGGAAGCAAGGTCATTGTGTAATGTTAAAGAGAAGCAAACTCAACAGGAAGGTGAACCGATTACATGTTGTGTACGCTCAACGTAAATCTAAAAAAACCCAAGTATTGATAGGCCTGAACGGAGAAATAGACAGCAGTACAATAATAGGAGAATTCAATACCACATTTTCAATAACAGATAGATCACTCAGACAGAAAATCAATAGGAAAACAGCAGATTCAAACAGCACAAGAAACCAAATGGGCTTAACAGACTACACAGGGCTTTCTACCCAAGAGCAGCCGGAAGACACCTCCTCCGGAGCATACCGGAAGCGTCCTCTGCCAACAAAATAAGTCTTAACACATTTTAGAGGAATGGGACACTCTGAGTGTCTTCTTCACCAGGGTAGAGTGAAACCAGAACTGATAATTAGAGAACACAGGTAAGGAGGTCACACATGCTTAAAATTAAATTGTGAACTGTTGGACAACAAGCAAAAATTTTTATTAAAAAGCTAAATAGGGGAAAATAACAAGGAAAATTATGAGTTTCCTTTAAAAGGTAGTAAGAGTGATGTTTACAGTGATTTACATCAATATTTAAAATAAGAAATCAAACTGTCAACACTGCACCTTAAGGAACTAAAAATAAGCAAACTGAAGCCAAAGTTAGCAGAAGATAGAAACTAATAAAGACTACAACAGAAAGGAAGGAATTGAAAACCGAAAAGGGATAGAGGGCATAGATGAGCTAACCGCTGTGTGGAAAGAAAAATTAAAAATGACAAACCCATTGTTTGACTCAGTAAAAATAAAGATGACAGGAAAAAACAGAGTAGACAAGGCAAATAATGTCACAGAAACTTAAAAATGACCATAAAGCAGTGATATGAAAAGCTATACCTCAGCTTTGAAGCAAGTGGAAGAAATGGCTTGAGCCTTTTCTAGTTCCTTGAAATATTTGGCCTCTTGAGACTAATAAACTGAAGCACTTAGCAGGTCAATAACAGATAGAATAATCCAATAATTGTGACGACCCCCACCAAAGAAGATGCCAGAATCAACAGTTCTTCCAGTAAGTTCTACTACACAATATCAACATTAAAAATCACATGCATACCTGTTTTTGAGTTATGTAAAAAAGAAATCGATCTAGTTCCATTTACTGTTGTATCCAACAATTCCTAGGTGTGGTGGTTCATGCCTCTTATCCCAGCACTCTGCAAGTAGAGGCAGGAGAGTGGCTGCAAGTTCAAGGCCAGCCTTGTCTGTACAGTAAGAAGCTGCCTCAAAAAGAAAAACAAAACAAAACAAGTGAATAAATAAATAAAGTCCTTAGGAATAAACTTACCTAAGAAGGTTAAAGAATTATATAGCAATAAATATAAAATATAGATGAAAGAAAATAAGACAGAGAAACAGATTTAAGGGCTCACAGGCTTACTATTGTTAAAGTTTGCAAACTACCAAAAACTGAATATAGATTCAAAGTCAGTGCTATCAAAACTCCAATGGAACTTTCTTACAGAAGTAGAAAAAAAAAATTCCTGGACTTTTAGAGAACCACAAATGCCAGATTGATGTACCATCCTTCCTCACAGTACTTCCTGATCTCTAACAGTCCCTGAGTTACCGGCACTGGACTGTAGGACCTTCTGGGGAAGAACAAGTATCTATTTTGATCACCATGGTCTTCCCTGTTCCTAGAACAAGGCTGAGCTTATAACTCCTTCAAACCCATCTACTCAACAAAAGGACGGGTGAATTAGTGAATGAGTGAACGAAAAGGTGAGGGATGGTGGGGTTTGTGGATGTCTGAATTGATGAAGTATGAATATTTCATTGTGAGGAGCTGTGAATGAAAATCTAGTCTCGGCTCACGCTTTTGATCCTCGGGGTGACTTCTCATTTTTTTCAGAGATGAGGGGGAAGAAAGCGTCTGAACCCCGAACTGCCGTAGAACTTACCCACCACCTCCCTAAACATAAATACCTCGCTGAAAAGGAAGAACAAGTCGAAACCCTGTCAACAGAAGGAAGTCAGAGTTTATGTTGGCTTAGCAGTCTAAAGGGGTCAGAGTCCACCACAGAGAGCCATGGCGTGCGTGGTGGCAGGGGCAGAAAGCTGAGCTATGGCAACTCCACCATGAAGCAGAGAGAGCAAACCTGAACGGCCTGGCGAAGCTGTAGACACTCAAAGCCCGCCCCTGGTGACGCACTTCCTCCAGCAAGGCCACACTTCCTAAACCTTCCCAGACAGTGCCAACAACCAGGAACCAAGCAGTCAAATGCCTGAGCCTAAGGAAGACTTCTCTCATGTGAAGCAACACATCCTCCTTCTCCAAATCCGAGAAGATGACAGGGATGGGGAGAAGTAGGCTGTAGTGGGTAGCCATCCCAGCATTGGCCTGGAAGTTCCAACCCCCATTGAGGCTTCGGTAATGGTCGCGCCCACAAGGAGAGGTCTCACTTTTTCAGGGACCCTGGACGCTGGAGGTAGACCGAGCAGAGTTCTCCAGAGAACACCACCACACTGTGCCATACCTTTGCCAGACCCTACAACCTATCCCTTCATTTGTACCCCACAAAATAAACCTCCCTTTTAACTAGTGGAGTGGCCTTAATAATTTCACCAATAGAGAGCTGAGGAGGGAGTCCTGGGAGGAGGAATGGGTAGTGAGGCCAAGAAAGACGGCCCTTCCCAGGGTCTTTCTAGATGTCATGTGCCACTTATGGATTCAGCAAATTGTGAACACAAGGTACATGTATTGGCTTTCCAGAAGCTTCCATCTTAGGAGGAAATGATGAAACTGCCCAACCAAGATTTGAACCCAGAATTTTGGATTTCAAATGCAGAAGACCAATACTCACACCTCAGATAACCAACACACAAAGGATTAACTAGCTTTCCCAAAAGATCACCCAAGACTTTATAGATGAGTTCTAAAACAAAACAAAACAAAACAACAAAAAACCACACACACACACACACACACACACACACACACATAAACGTGTCAAGGAGGGTGTCCTAATTATCTTCTACCAGCATTTTGAAGCAGCCTGGGGTCATTTGAATAGAGAAGCCTGGATTGAAGAATTGCCGAGATCAGATTAACCTGTGATTGCATTTGTAGGGGACATAGCTGTAGGAAGGTCCAATCCACTGTGGGTAGCACCATTCCTTAGGCAGGTGGTCCTGGACTGTGTAAGAACGCCAGCTGAGCATGAGCCTACGAGCAAGCCAACAGGAAGCATCCTCCATAACTACTTCCGTGGCAGTGAGTGCCTTTCCTGGTTAGAGATAATGCAGCATGGACTAGCAGGCAGGCCTTCTAGGCTCCCGCCTTTTGAGTGCTTGCCCTGATGCCCTTCAATGATGAACTGTGACCTGGAAGTGCAAGCCAAATATGACCCATTCCTCCCTCAAGTTGTTTTTTTGTCAGAGATTCATCATCGCAGCCAAAGAAAGAGAAATGAGGCCAGAGTGAGGGAATGCACCAAGGCTCTAGCTCCTGAGTACCTCCCAGCAGGAGGTAATCCTGCTTTGCCCCTCTCCCCATACCCACCCTCTTCTTGCAGAATGACACATCCCTGTGAAATCTACAATTCAAGAAACCCCATCCACCCCGAATAAATGTGTATCATGTGGGGCTGAGCTTGGCTCCTCAGGGAAACAAACAACTTTCCTTTGATCAAAGTGCAGTCACAGGGCTGAACATTTTTAGATGAAATAATTAGTATTACCACAATGACGGAGATTTATCCCAGCCTCTCCACATGCTAATGAAATCTTTACACACTGCATTAATTGTGCTCAGCAAGTAGGCAAACCTTAACAGGGCTGCCCCAGGGACTTGAAAACAACACCAAACAGAAGCTGAGATCAAAGGCAGATATGCACTTTAGCCATTAAGCACCCCAGAGTGATCCAGAACCTTCTAAGGCTCTCAGAGTACTCAAACCACAAACCTCTTCCTTAGTTCCAACAGATGGCCTGTCCTTCTCCATCTACTCTTCCCTCAGAATCTTTTCATCCTATTGCAGAAATATTCGTGAGGCCCAAATAGATGGCTTAAAGGCATTCACCATCAAGTCTCACAACCTGAGTTTGGCCCCGGGCACCCCCATGGTGGGAGGGGAGAAATGCCTCCTAAAGTTGTCCTCTGACCTCCACATCCATAAATAAATTGTAATTTAGAAAATACACTCATTGAAAGTATCCAATTCTCAGTCAAGGAGGTTGTTCCATGCATTAAATGCATGCCATGCATGTGTGGGGACCGACCGGCCTGTTTGGTTTCCGTTCTCCACACAGATGGGAATCCACTCTTACTCCATCTTTGTATCAGTCAGCTGTGCTGCGTAAGAAACTATCAAAAGTTTATGAGGCTGGAGAGATGGCTCAGAGGTTAAGAGCACTGACTGTTCTTCCAGAGGACCTGGGTTCAATTCTCAGCACCCACACAGCAGCTCACACTGCCTGTGACTCCAGTTCCAGGGCATCTGACACCCTTACCCAGACACACTTGCAGGCAAAAGACCAATCAATGGACATAAAATAAAAATAAGCCAATAATTTTTTTTAAAGCTTAGCTTCCACAGATGTATTATTTTCTAGTTTCCATGGGTCAGGAGTCTAGATCTGACTTAGCCATGGATTCCTCTACTTTGGGTCTCTCCCAAGGCTGCACACAAGTTGTCAGGGTTTGAAGTCTTTGAAAGTAAGTAGCAAAGGATTGCCTTTCAAGACCACTGTGTTCTTGGCAGGATTCGGGTCCTCATGGACTGTTGAACTTCAGGTTCCTGCTCTTTGCTAGCTCTTTTCTGAAGTCCACTTCCAGGTCTCTGCCATGTGGGTCACCTTACATAAGCAGGCAAATCAAGAAGTCAGCAGAGTCTGCTCACAAGATGCCGTTACCTGCTGGGCCATCTGAATCCCCCAAAATGTTTTTGCAGTGGGATGTAAAGAATCCAGGGGGCAGAGTAGACATAGAGAGGAGTAGGGTCACCTGCTGGAACGAACAAACCTCTTCTAGGAAGAGTTCCATGGAAACCTCAATTAAATCTGTACCCACCCATGTTCCTGTGCAGCAGCCATATCCCCTGACTTCACACACACTTCCTGCACCTGGGACACACTTCCTGCTTATAGTCTCATGAAAGTAGAGAAAACCTGCTCACAGGTGCACACCCTCTGCCTACCTCAGAGGCTAGCTGACTTCTAATGGTCAACAAACAGGAGAAGTCAACAAACAGGCTAACGTGAAAATGAATGAACTGTGGTGGGCTGGGGCTGGATTGTGGGGAGCACTCTCCCTTGCAGATTCAGCCAGTAACTGAATATTGAGGGTGACGTGCCCTGGGAGGCAATTTAGGTGAAGGGCATGCTTGTTTGTGTGGAGTCTGGTGGCCAGTGGGAGAGGGTATTAACTAAGTACACCATGGCATCATGACCCGTCCCATGTCCATTCCTGATAACCAAGAAGGGGGTGTGAGAGAGGAAGCTAAACTTGTCTGTGGCATCAGGAAAGGCTTGCTGGAGAAGGTGGTGTTGTGGTGAAGCCAGGAAGACAGGGGCCAAAGGGAGGAATGAACACATCTCTGTTATTCCATCTGTCCCTACTCATCAAACGCCAACACCTGCCTTGCCTTTTATCAGATAGGAAAACTCCACCATGATATTTATGGCAGACTACTCTAAACTCAGAGGCTGTCCTCATTTGATCTTGGTCACCCCAACATAAAGCAACTTTGGGATGATTCAACTTACAATTCCAGGTCACAGTCTGTCACTGAGGGGAAGTTGAGGCAGGAACTCAAGCAGTCAGGCACCTCCCATCCCACTCAGGAGCAATGAGGAAGGCACATACACCGTTGTTTGCTCTCATCTCCCTTTCTACACTCTTACACAGTTCAGGACCCCTGCCTAGGGAATGGTGCCACCCATAATGGACTAGGCCTTCCTACATCAATTAATAATCAAGAAACTCCCCCACCATTCATGCCCATAAGCCAATTAGAGCTACAAAATCCCCCACTAAGACTCTCTTCCCAGGTGATCCTGAGTTTCGTCAAGTCACAACTATCCGAGCATACCCACCATGGTGGATACAGGGGGCCTTGGTTCATTTCAGCTCTGTTCATCAATAAAAATGAGATGAAAACGAAGAATGTGGTGAGCATTCAGGGAGATAATGCATTCAAAACCCCCCACACAGATGGCAGAGCATGCCCACCCAAGCTGCCGGATGCCCTTCTGCATCTGGCTACCTCACTGGAGTCCAGGCATCTTGAAGAGTTTGTATGTTCCCACACCAGGCTTCCTAGCAGTTTTCATGGAATGTGTCATGCGGTTGGTCAGATAAAGTCCTGTGCTGATTATTGGCAGGGTATTGTTGACAATGATGTGTTCTTGGGCTGGTGGCACTGTTTAGCCATGGAGCACTTGCTTAACACGCATCAGACCCCCACCTCCAAATCAGTAAGAAAAGAATAAGAGTGTAGTCCCTCTTACTGTGTCTGTGTCTATGTCTATATGCCTGTCTGTCTCTCTGTATGTCTCTCTGTCTCTGTCTCTGTCTCTGTCTCTCTTTCTCTGTGTGTGTGTGTGTGTGTGTGTGTGTGTGTGTGTGTGTGTGTGTGTGTTTCTGTCCTTATGGCTGGAGGCCAGAGGCTCACATCCTCAATCACACCCTCCACCTTGTCTGTTTTGTTTTGAGACAGAGCCTCCTGGCTGTCCTAGAACTCACTATGTTGACTAGACTGGTCTGGAACTCACAGAGATCTGCCTGCCTCTGCCTCTGCCTCTGCTGGGATTAAAGGCATGTACTACCATATCTGGCTCCACCTTATCTTTTGAGACGAGTCTCTCACTAAAGCTGGAGTTCATGGATTCAGTGGCTGGCCAGCAAGACCCAGAGATCTTCCTGTTACCATTCCCCTATCGTAGAGACAACAGATACATGTCACAGTGTCAAGGTGTCTTTCGTGTTAAGGTTTCTTTGTGTGGTGCTGGGCATGGCCAGGTCTCTGACTCTCAGGCATATCCCCAGCCCTGTGCTCGGCATCCTTACATGAGTTCTAGGGATCAAGTCCTTAGGCCTGTGCAGCAAGCCCTTTCCCTATTGAGACATCTTTTCAGACCCCTGTGCTTTAACCAATTATAAGTCAAACTGAGTAATGCTCACAGCCCTGGGGGATCTTAGTTAGCATAGTTAGGAAAACCCAACATGAAAAATTCAGTCACTCTGCTTTCCTGTGGTCACAATTCCTTTGCTAAGAATACATATTTCATTTTTATATTATGTACGTACATTTAAAATTTTTAAACATATATGCCTATGTGTGTATATAAGTGCATGAATGCAGGTACTTGTAAAGGCCAAAAGAGAGTGCCAGGTAGTCTGGATCTAGACTTACAGGAAATTATCAGCCACTCAATATTCTTAGCTATTGAGCCATGTCTCCAACCTTTGTGTGTGTGTGTGTGTGTGTGTGTGTGTGTGTGTGTGTGTGTGTGTGTGACAGAGTCTCTACATAACTCTGAATCTTCTGAAACTCACTATGTAGACCAGGCTGGCCTTGAACTCAGAAATCTTCCCACCTCTGCCTCTAAGTGCTGGGATTGAATAAAGGCATGCACCACAATGCCCCACTTCCAACCCTCTACACATTTTTAACTGGGAATTCTATTCTATACATCCATATGCTGCAGGGTGCCATTCTGGTCAATGAAACACAGCTCACACCTCAGCAGTTCCCTAAGATTATATGGAACTGCTGGGCATGGTGGCACATGCCCATAATTACAGTATGCAGGGGGTTGGGGTAGGAGGATTGAAAATTTAAGGCCAATCTGGGCTACAGTGAGACCTTGTCTTAAATACTAGGGCAACTACCAATTATTATTATTGAATGAATTAATGAATGAACAAATGAATGAATGTAGATTATGATAGACCTGAGAAGAATCCTGAAGGCCAATGGCACTGCAGCCATCTCTACACTAGGATGTGATGTATTTTCATGTGCGTGGTAACACTGGTGAACAGAGATTAGTCAATTTATAAAAACTGGTTAAAGAATGTGTTGTTGAAGGACATAGTTCAATGGGCAAAATGATTCCTGCTCCAGCAAGAAAACACGGGTTTGGGTACCCAGAGATGCCATGAAGGCCAGATACAACCCCATCCCTGAGGAGTGAGACAGATGGATCCTTGGAGCTCACTGGCTGGTCATTCTCACCAGGTTCAGTGAGATCCTGCCTCAGCAAATAAGGTGGAAGGTGGTGAAGGAAGGCGCCCAACATGGGCCTCCAGTGTCACATGACCCCACAGACTTGCTCACTAAAAAGACAAGATGTGTTGTGTCTTATTTGGCAGGAGGTGGGACCCCTGGCTGGTGCATGGCAAACAAGTGCTATGGACCTAAACTGTATATTCAGTCCAGGGAAAGGTTATTTTACAGCACTCTATCAGCATTGCCCATGTATATGAAAATATAGCACTTAACAACTTAGCTACAGTGCCTAATACTTGACCATGAAGGAAAAGGACTATCACTGATTCTGACTTCACCATGCTGTTTGTTTCATGGTGATCTGACTGTGCACAGCTGTCCTCATTAAAACACAGTGTTTTCCACAAACCACCCAGAGTGACGGACCTACAGGCCTAAGTTTGTGCACATACCCAATAAGATACGATGTGGTGACCAACCAGCCTAATGAAGCCTTTCTCAGAACACACTCTCATCATTAAGTGTGTGTGTGTGGGGGGGGACTATATTTAGCCCTGGGTTCTGGGTGTCAAAGGCTTCAGGTTCCCTGCAGAGTCATCAGGAGAAATATGATCAATTTCCCTCCCAAGTCAAAGGAGCAACGTTGCTGCTGGAATATTCTCACACTCATGGATTCCTTTACAGGGGCTGGGGATAGATGAGAAGGTACCAGCATGGAAAGAGTGGGGACCAGAGTGTGGTCTCCAGTACCCACATAACAACAGGGCACAGCAAAAAAAAAAATACTCTGGGATCTAAGAGCCAATAAGGTAGAAGACAGATCCTGGGGCTCACTGATGGCCAGTCTAGCCAGTTGGTGAGCTCCAGGTCCAGGGAGAGTCCCTGTCTCAAGTGGAGAGTGACTGAGAAAGATACATGACATCCACCTCCGACCTCCACATGTAGAGAGACAGGGGGAGGTGGGTGCTGGGCCTGGATTCCAGGATGGTTTCCACAAAGCTTTAAAAACAGATCATCCTAGGCTGGAAGTCTCTCATCTCTCATCTGCAACCTCCCACCTCTTTCTCTGGCCCAAGTGCATCTTGGGTAGCCATGTGTGTGCCTTCCTGGGTGTGTGCAGACTTGGAAATGGGACATAGGGATGGCTTTACTTAGAAGCATCTTAAGTGAAAACAGCCCCCATACCACGAACAAAACAACCCCAAATAGAGGCTCTTGGATGTCTTCAGCATTGGAGAGAAACTGAATGATGACCATTTTGCAGGACATATGAGCACCTCCAGCTTGTGTTCCCTTTGAGGAGCCTGGATTCCCAGCTGGATGAGGCCTCTGGCTCCTTTCCTAGGACAGTGTGAACTTTACTTTGTACATTGGTAGGAGATGCACACAGGTGTTTATTTTCTTCTGAGCCTGGAAGCAGTATCAGGTGACCGTGATCGGCCCCACTTGTATCAGGAATTGGACACCCCGTGCCAGGAGCTGAGGACATTCATTCTGTTCATGTTCAAGCCTACTTCTGGTGTATTTTTAAAAGAGAAACAGTGTTTCTCAAGGTTCAGTCTGAGGCTGTCTAGAGTATATATGGATAGGTGAAGTGTAACACTAAGAAGTTCTGGAACATTCCAACTGACTGCATGAGAGTCTCCCGGGAATCCTGTCAAAAAGGACATGCCAATGCAGAGGGTCTGGGCAGACCTTGTGATAGTTGATAGTGGTTGATGGTTGATACTGTCAACTTAATAAGATCTAGGATGACCTAGGAGATGGCATGCCTATGAGGAATGGTCTAGACTAGATAAATTGAAGTGAGAAGGCCAGACCTGCATGTGAGCAGCACCATCTCATGGGCTGGGGTCAGAACTAAATAAAAAATGAGAAACTGAGCTGAGCACCAGCGTTCATCTCCCTCTGCTTCCTGTCTACAGATGCCATGAGACCACCTGCTCCTAGGGGCCACCACCATGGCACACTGTCCTTGCTTTCTGAACTAAAGTAAGCCTTTCTTCCTGCAAGTTTCATTGTGTTACAGCCATGAGAAAAGTCACTTATGGAGACCTTGCCAGAAGACACCCCACCACCAAGCGGCGTCCCAGCTCTGAGAACACACAGCAAAGCCCTGTGCACTTCAGGGATGAAGCCCTGAAGTCAGCAGAGGGTCTCTTATGAACACTTTCTTTGCAAACATAAACTCTAGTCCCAGAATGGAGGCATACACTCCTGTGTTTACACCTCTCAGGTGGGAAGCAGGAGGATCAAGCATTCAAGATCATCCTTAGCTACATAATGAGTTGGAGGTTAGCCAGGACTGCATGAGACATGATCAGATATCTCACAAAAAGGTCTCCCAGGGGACTAACAAGCGAGTAAGAGGTGACCAGCATTGGTAGTGACCTCAGAAATCCTAATGAAACAGGAGATAGTATAGTTACCAGAAAAGCTACAGTGTGAAGGACAGAGAATGCCAAGGTTGAGAAGAATGAGCAACAATGTCAGCTCGCACATCAATGTACATGTTAATGTGAGGTCCTACATAAATGCAAATACTTCTGAAAACCAGTTGGCCATCCCTATGGATACACACATGTCCTTTCTCTCAGCCACTTGATTTCTGGGAAGGTGCCTAGCCGACACGAACACACCAAGGTACAATGGGGACCCCCTTGACAGCAATTCCAGACCAGTGACAACTCAAATGCCCACCAACAGCAGAATGGGCCACTAAGTCAAGGTGGATTCACAGGGCACCGTGGCCAGTCAGCAAACAGCTTCACACACAACAGAAACAAAGCTCTTTGACTCCCTGACAGAGGATTCACAGATGGCGGTGAACATAGGAAGGGAAATTCCCACAGAATCCAACCACACTGCACACAGAGCGTTCTGCAAGGATGATCAGCTGATCAGAACTTCAGTGATTGCAGGGAGGTTGGAATGTTGCGGGTCCAGACCCTGAATACAATTTATCTTGGGCTATTGTTAGCCTCATTAAGGGCTATCCCTCTACTACCTCTGTGTCTATCAGGCGGAACCTTTTGGAACGTGTTGATTTAACAGACCAACCAAATGGCTGGTTAGTCAGACAGCATCTGAGGTCTGCAGCAGAGACTTCCCCACTTTGACGTAACTTACCTGCCTGAGCCCCCCCCCCAATGTATCTGATAGTGTTTTGACTTATATTTCTGTTGTTCTATTGCTGTGAAGTTGTTTTACCACAAAGCATGGGATTATGGGATTGGGGGTGACCTGGGTCTGTGACCACAACACTTGTGTTTGGCTCCAGAATAAATTCTCCTGTCCTCTTTGAAGTGAGAGTTGTGTTTTACATTGATGAGTAAGAGCCAATTAGGAATAGACTTTGTTTATGCTAAATGCAGAAGCCCATAGTCCTTAGTGTTTGTTCTGAGTCCCAAGAGGGGTGCCTTTGGGGAATGGGGAGATGGATGCGAGTTAGAAGTGGGAGATGGGTACAAGTTAGGAGCGGAGAGATGGATGGGAGTTATGAGGGGGAGATGGGATGGTTATGTAGAGCAGACAATGTTCTGTTTTTCTGAGCTATAAGGACGCTCACTTGGTGAGTTCACTGAGGCATTCACTACACTGTGTGTGTGTGTTTCTATAAGTCCACATTCATTCATAAGAAAGATTTCTTTAAAAAATAAATCAGGAGGCCGCGCTGTAGCTGCCACCCCTAACTTGATGCTCTTCAAAAACCTCGAGGGCTGTTTGCCTTTGGATTGGGAGGATGTCAGTTCTGAGACTCCGCCATCAGACCTCCCTGCTAGGGCCGGCAGCCCGGATGGATGCCTCGGTCTGGCCTCAAGCCAGCTTCCTCCACTCTTTTGTGCAGCTCAGGTGGGAGTGTTTTCCCAGTATGCTCCAGGCCCCTTCAGTGGGAGGCCTGGGTTTTGTTTCTTCATCTTCACCCTTCCCGTGGAAGAGAGAGAAAGGAGAGCCCATTAAACTGTGACAGGCGGATACTGAGCCACACAGCTGGGTAAATAGAGCCCGGGTGTGTAGTGGGGGATGTGTTTTCTACCCATGGCTTACCCTCACTGAAGTTGTAGACGGGAAGCCTGTGGTGAGTGGGTCTCCCGACCTACACCAATCACATCCTTCAGCACCCACAGTTTTGGGGGGTAATTCTCACTGTTTGGGGGAGCTGTATACTCAGCATTGTCCCTTCTAAGTTCCTTTTCTCTGGGATTTCTCTAGAAAGCTGGCTCTGCACCCCACCTTTGGAACAATGAGCCTTGTGGTGTCTATTGTGAAACTCCAGCTTGGTTTTCAGGTAGGGAGTAGAATAAGGGGCTGGGGGTTGGGGGCTAATAATTAGTCACAAAGTGTGGGGAAGATCTACGTTCAGACATCACAGTTAATGCATGACCTTGAAGTCACCGGAAACCAATACTGCGTGAGTCCGAGAGATCAAAGTTCAAGTTCAAGCTGCTCAGCTTGTAAGGAGCGAGTTACGGGAAATGGTTCTGAAAGAAGAGAAAAAAACGGAACCGAGGATGTAATTTAGTCGGTAGGGCGCTTGCCTAGCATGCCCAAAGGTTCGATCCCCAACCTCGCATAAACTGGGTGTGGTGGTATGTGTCTATCTGTCACTCCAGCAATTGAGGGGTGGAGATGGGTAGACCAAGAAGTTCAAGGTCAACCTCAGCAACATAGGAAGTTCTAGGCCAGCCTAGGCTACCTGAGACTCTACCTCAAAATAAACCAAGTAATTAATTAAATCACATTTGCATAAAACAATACCCACCTCCCCAGCTCCAAGAAGTCTGTGGACATTTTGTGAAGCACTTAGCAGGGAGTGAGGCTTAGGGAACCTTTACTACATGCTAGCTGTCAGTGGTAGACTGTTCCTTGGATATAAGAGTTGACTTATGAAGGATAAGAATAGTTCAAGGTGACAGACTCGTATTCCCATCTGTAATTTGTCTCCACACTTGGAAGTGTAAAGCCAACCTGTGTCTGGTTCTTGGTTTTAGTCATGCTCATGTATTCTGTGAGGCAAAAATCTGATCAAGAGATGGCCGATGTCTGTTCTGCTAGAGTCAGGCAGGACACCTCATACACCAGCACAGAGAATGCCCCCCTGAGCCCCTGTACCAGGCCAGGATGACGGGAAGCTGGCTCAGCAGGCCCTGAGCAGGGCCTGTGCCAAGATGGAGGCCTGTGGGTGGCTGGACTTCCCCCTGGACGCTCAGCATGGCAGATGCTTCATTTGCCGTTTCGGAGTTAGCCCTGAAATGGCATGTTATCATTTTTTTTTATGTTATCATTTTTGTACTGCTCACCCATAGTGTCTAATGTCCACATAGAGTCACATGAAAAACTCATAAACTCCTCTTCACTAAGAGAAAGCTACCAAAAGGTTTGTGTCGTCTGTGTGTGTTTGTGTGTGTGTGTGTGTGTGTGTGTGTGTGTGTGGCCATCTTGTTGCTCTGGGCTGGGTCCCAAGCTGACATTTCCTTTGCTGTCTGTCATTCCAGGTTTATTATTGTGTCACAGCAGGGCTGTGGGTACCACTCTGTGTAGAGTGTCTACCGTGTTAGTGCAAGGAGTTCTGTTTTATTCTCAGAACTCATGGGAAGGGGGGAAAGAAGGGAGGGAAGGAGGGAGGGAGGGATGGACAGAGGAGGGAGGGAAGAAAGGAGAGGAAGGAGGGAAGGAGGGAGGGGGAAGGGAGAAGAAGGAAGGGAGGAAGGAAGAAAGAGGGAGAGAGAAAGAAAGAACTGGGGTGGCAGCTTGGAACCTCAGCACTGGAGGTAGAGATAGGCAGATCCCTGGGGTTCACGGCCACTGTCTGCCTAGTCAGCAAGTTCCAGGCTGGTGAGAAACCTTGTCTCAAAAAATAAGGTGAATGACAAGCTGAGGCTGTCCTCCAGCAGCAGCACCACCACCCACCTGCCCATACACACACACACACACACACACACACACACACACACACACACACACACACACACACACACACACACACACACACACACACAGTGATGGAGTGGGGTATCCCAGTCTAGCAGAGAGATTCAAATGGCACTGTGTGGCATTTTAAAGTTCACCCCAGCTGTGACCCACAAGTTGAAGGCTATCTATCCCAGTCCGGAAGTTCTGGTGTCTCCTGAGAGTCAGGGCCTGTTCCAGGGACCCAAGGCTGAGCCCCCGGGAGCATCCCTCTGTCTCCTTGCTCTCCTCCTGAGGCTGCTTCAGCTGACGTCCCTCACTGGCTTTCTGCACAGGTGTCATCAGCTGGGTGGCATCGGCACCTTGCAGAGCTTCTTGCTGGGGGTGACGACACCCCCCACACACACACACACATGCATGCACACACACTTGTTGATTCAGAGGCCATGGAGTAAAGGGAGAGAGAAAAGTCAGGAAGGAATAGTGGACAATAAGAGGTAAATTGATAGATGATAGATGGATGACAGACACATATTAAAAAAACAAACAGATGCCAACCCCAGATTGGATGCAGATGAAAGCAGCATCCTGGGGAGTATGCCTATGTTCAGTCTCTCTGAGAAGACACTCCTTAAGAGATGCAAGGACCCAGATGCCTCAAGATGTCACCATAGAACACCGGCCTAGTGTAGACAAGCTGCCGAACATCTGACTAGTTCTAAATATTTGCACAGTAGACTACCACACTCTGGCCCTTCCCTTCCATTTGCTTGATAAACACAGCTGGCCTGAAAAGAAGGGATGAGGTCTTCGCAGGGAGAGGGTCCTCAGAGGCTTCTTTTCTCATCCAAAGCCCACTTTACAAATACACGCATGGAGAAGGACCACGTTGAATTCCCTCGGAGTGGCTTTGACAGCTTCAAGTCAATTTGACTCGAGGAGTTGACTCTCAAGGAGATGGGTCTTCTTAAGACTTAAAAAAGAAGAAAAAATCCACAGTGGAAAGATTCACACCAGTCTTAGAGTGCTGGAGGGGAGGGGCCAACACAGCAAGTGTGGGGGTGCGAACTGTGTCATAAGCTGGGAACAAATAACCAGAGTATAGAGTATAGATGCATGCTTGTGAATGCATCCATACAGCTGGAGGGATAGGTTTAAATACTTGAGTAAAAACATGAGCAGAATGGAATTTATAGATCAGCAACTGTCATCTAAATTTACCACACACACACACACACACACACACACACACACACACACACACAGTCCTAAAGGAGGAGAGACTTAAGGGTATATTTCAGATCTATATATGAAAGTGAATACTCTCAGATGTATAGGGGAGAGAGGTCAACAGCAGAGATGGTAAAGGAGGCCACATGTCTATGCACATATGCAATATGCATGATACAAACAATGCAGTGCATGCAATATAATGTACACAGTACACACAATAGGGTACATACAACACCTCCAACACAACAATCAATATAATATGGGCAATATGATAATAGAACCAAATATCTGCAATACTACACAAACAACACACAATATTCATACAATGCACACACTTCAGTGTGTACAACAATACACACATAGTACACACTACAGAATCCATCACATGCACAATGTGTAGCCCAACACATACAATGCACATAATGACCCTGTGTCTCTGTGCAGTGACATGACCTGGGACAGGTACTTGCATGTACTAATGTGGCCATTTGTCATCCTATGATGAGCATGTTCACCTCTGGCCTGAGTCTGAGCTGAAAGGAAACCTACCCATGTGTCAGCCTGGTGACCTCATGGGAAAGGCCAGGGGCTGGTTGCTGTGCTCAGTATGCTAGTTTCTGGTCCAAAGTTGGCTGAGCCGCGTCGAGGGTGAACAGACCCCATCCTTTAAGGATACCGTTTTCATCATCACTAATTGGGCTGAGCCACGTGTGACAAGCCTGTGGTTTCACCTTTCAGGCCTGGGGAGCCTCATTTCCTCCCTCCATTCCTGGGGATTGACTTCTCAGCAGGTGCCCATCCTATGGTGAGCCAGGGAGATCACTTTTCGGATATGACTGGGAAATGATGGATGGATTTCCACCTTCCCAGAGGAGAGGTCTTTTCCCAGCCACCAGCCACCAGCCACACTTTCTAGATGGCACCATCCGCCATCATTACTGTGTGAAAAGAAAGTTCTCAATGCTTCTAGAGCTGTCCATGCTTTACAGCACTCTCAGAAGTTGTGGGTGGTTAAGGAATTGTTATCGATGAAATGAATAATAAATAAATAATAAGAATAGTCCATGAAATACCTGTCGTCAAACACACACACACACACACACACACACACACACACACACAACTTTTGAACCCTGTCCTAAATGTTTCCAGGATATTCTTTCTCGTGCAATATTTGCAATTCTACAATAATAATAATAATAATAATAATAATAATAATAATAATAATAATTCCATCAAGTTGGGGCCTACTGTGCACAAAGCCCTGGGTTCAATCCCCAGCAGTGTGATAATGATTAACGATAAAAATGTCATAGGTTGATTTGTTGTCTTGCCAAGTACTTCACATAAAGCTGACACTGGATGCCAATATCCAGTATTGTCCTGTCTGTTTCACAGACAATGAAGCTGAGAAGTAGGGGCCATGTCACTCACTGGAGGCAACATGGTTAACATGTGACATTGCCACCATAACAGCCATGTCTCTCAGAAACAGAGTCTTGCTCTTTGATAGTTAGACCTAAGTGCATAAGCAAATGTGTCATGTGCTACATAAAGAAATAAATACATAGATACATTATAGATAGAGGGAAGGTAGATAGATAGATAGATAGATAGATAGATAGATAGATAGATAGATAGATGATAGATAGATAAAGATAAGTAGATAGACAGACAGATAAGATTAACAGATAGACAATAGATAGATGATATCTAGGTGATAAATAAATAAAAGGGTGATACCTAGGTTGTAACTAGTTATGCCGATACATGGATAGATAGTAGCTAGCTAACTAGACAATTCACAGATAGACAGATGAATTCATGGATCATGGATAGATGACAAATTTCAGCGACAAGTACCTTGCCAGCTCCAACCCCACCTTGATGAAGTTATTATTTGTTTTGTAGTAGTCGAATTGGAAATTGCACTCAGACATCATAACTGTTCGCTGGGCCCCCGTTACATGCCGGACACCCTTGTAGGACCTCTGATGAGGAGCTGCAGACACAAATGAGGAAGAGTAAGCATTCTTTGGAATTCTAGATTTAGCATTACAGAAACGTGGCTTCCCCAGAACCCAAGAGTGAGGCCCACGCTTAGATGTTACTATTGCTTTTTGTTTGTTTTGTTTTTCGAGACAGGGTTTCTCTGTGTAGCTTTGCGCCTTTCCTGGAACTCACTTGGTAGACCAATCTGGCCTCGAACTCACAGAGATCCGCCTGCCTCTGCATCCCAAGTGCTGGGATTAAAGACGTGCGCCACCACCGCCCGGCTAGATGTTACTATTTCATCGGTATGAGTGATGCAGCGGGAGAAGAGGGAGGAAGGGAGGCCGAGGCATCACAGGAATGCTGACAGGCCACCTGAGAGCACAGAGCTGAGAGAAACCAGCCACAAGTGACTAGGATGGGCAAGCAACACCTGAGGCTCTCACATCTTCGCCAAGAGGCTCCCAGAAACAGTGCTCTCACTTTCAACCTGCATCTTGTGGAGTCTGTTGACCCACGTGTCTCATCCTGTGACATCAAAAGGAAAGACTGAGGGCCAGAAGGAACAAGGGTCACTGAGCAGGTCTGGAGGAAGGGAACCTGTGCAGTTCCTCTCTGTGAGCAACGGTCAGACCCTGCCTAGAGCTGGGCGCTGCAGGGCAACTTGAATCAAGGATCATTGAGGCCAGGAGATGAGAAGCAAGGCAATGTCTCTGGACCAATTAGTAACCCATTAAGTCCAGCATCCAAATATCCCTAGGAATGACTTGCCACAGACACACAGGTATGGGAACAAGTGGTAGGAGAGGATTTCCCACATGTAGACAGATTCACTAGTCTCCACCATGACCCTAGGAAGCAAGCAGCGCCGGGGGCCTGTCTCCATGCACAGAGGAGAGAGTCAGGGTGTGAGCCTGAGGCTGGTTGCTAGGGTTACACAGACAGAGAATGATGGATGAGCTGAGACTCAAACCCGGATCTCCAACTCCAGGGCCCTTTCCTTGGTATCCAAAAGTTCTGAATTCTTGTCCTATCCTATTTCATGAAAAGACAGCTGGGTGGGGGAAGAACAGCTGCCCTCAGCCTCATAAAAGATGAGGCTCTCACCCCCCACTGCTATGTAAGAAAGGGGAACGAATCCGTTGGTTCTAACTCAAAATAAAGGAAATTTAGCTAAGATATTGTAGGGTGAGGTGGAAACGTTTTCCCAATCCCATCCTGGAAGGGGTTTAGCCCATTCATCTATTCATTTCCAGTTTCTGTGTCTGTGACACTGAGGGTCATGTTTCTCTGTGACTCAGTTTTCTAATTTGTAAAATAGAAACTATCATGGCCCCTGACCCAAAGGACAACTGTGCTTATTTTTTACTTACAATTGACACTGTGAGTGATTAAAATTGAATATTGTAAGTGTTACCATTTTAAACTACTTTTTAATCAACTGACAATGGTTGGCTGGGGTCTCTCTAGGCAGGCTCTCTATCTCATCATTGGCTGAGTGAGGCCTCTCTAGGCAGGCTCTCTATCTCATTACTGGTTGAGTGGTGCCTCTCTCGGCAGAATATCTGTCTCATCACTGGTTGGTTGGGGGTCTTTCTAGGCAGGCTATCTCATCAGCTCACATTCTAATTCCTTCTCAAAAACTCTCAGTGGTTATACACAAGGCCCTACAAAACAGGCCTTTCTCATACCTTTCATCCTCTCCCCTTATCAATGATGCTTTACTCCATCTCTGAGACAATCCCATCACCCAGCCAAGGACATCTACCAGTTAAGAAGGTAGATTGGTCCTTTAGGGCTCATCCTGTCATTTAAGGCAGTCAGGTGGGCTTTCTCTTCTGAGCCAATTCTAGGTTATCATAGCTGGCTGGGCTGCCACTTGTATTGACATAGATTCTGGGGCCATCTTTATGCTCAGCAGGCCTGATAAATTGTGGGTATCTCCCAAGGACAAAGGATAGGGAGCAGAAACATTCACTTGCTATTCCCGGTCAGGGGGAGACTTGGCCTTGTCAAGTTCTCCCTCTTTTGTCAAGCTGGATCACATTTCTCCATCACCACTTCCAGATACGTGTTGATGTTCTGTTTCCTAGCCTCTGGGTGCCTTTATGTACTTCATGGTGGTTAAGGATTATCTTCAGAGGCAAAAAGGTGAGGCTGTGTGGTTTCTGTTTGTTGATATTGTTGGTGTTTTTTGGGGTTAGGGAGATGGCCCTGAGAGGATAATAATGATGATGCTAATGATGCTGGTGGTATTGGCACCCTTGTGGTTGGCAGCTTCAGAGGTCCTGATGGTAGTGGTGGTTATGTTAAGTGACTTATGATGCTGGGATAGTGGTGGTAACTGTAGTGAGTTGTAGTAATGGTAGTGGTGGTGATTCTGGTAGTAACGGTGATGGAAATGATGATAATGGTAGTGATGGTGGTGGTAGCTGTGGTGATGATGGTGATGATGATGATGGTGGAAATAGAGGATGGAGGTGATGGTCTAGCTGTGGTGGTGATAGTGGTAGTGATACAGTGGTAGTGGAGATGATCATGGGGTAGAAATAGATGACGCAAATGGTGGTAGCTGTGGTGATGGTGATGATGATGAAGGTGGTGGTCTAGCTATTGTGATGGTGGTGGAGGTGGTGATGGTGGTGGTGGGAATAGATCATGAAGATGTTGGTAGTTGTGGTGATGATGGCACTGGTGATTCTGGTGGTGATAGCAACATTGCTGTTGGTGGTGGGTTGCTTGTAGTGACAGTAGAGGTAGAAATGGTGGAGAGGAGTGGTGATGATGATGGTGATGATGATGATGATGGTGGAAATAGATGATGGAGGTGGTGGTGTTATCTGTGGTAATGATGGTGGTGGTGACAGTTTTCGTGGAAATCATGATGACGGTGATGGTGGAAACAGATGATGGAGGTGATGATAGCGGCTGCTGTGATGAAGATAATGGTACTGAATTTCTGTTAATGGTGTCAGTGTGGATGGAGCTATTTCTAGTGGTGATAACAACGTTGCTGTTGGTGATGGGTTGCTGGAGGTAGAGATGATGGAGAGATTTGGTAACAGTGATTTTCCCCTCCTCTTCCCACATATGGACTGCCTTGTCATACTGTATTGGGAGAGTGAGTGCCATAGATCTAAAATGCCATCTTCTAGCTATTGAACCTATGTTGACTTCTTTTCACACATACCCAGATTTTCAGATATTCATCACATTACCAAAGAAAGGCGCACAAGGCTGCAATGAGCTCATATTCATTATTTTTCTTGAAATGAACTTTTTGCAGGATTGTATTGTGATGGAGTGTTTTGTTCTGCTTCCATGGGAAGCACATGCTGAGTGGTGTTCCAGGAGAGCACCTGCCGTGAGCTCTGCAGCTTCGGTTTCTCTGTTGCTCCTCAGCCTTGATGCACATCAGTGCCTCCTTTCCCTGTTTTACAAATGGGTGAACTGTGGCTCACAGAGGAAAAAACAACTCTAGACACAATGGAAGGCTGGCATGTCTGACTCAGTGCTCCCACCTGCCGGTGTTGGCACACGGGACTTCCCACTTCACACCCTGAAGGTCAACAAACAGGCACTTTTCAGGTCTCCATGTGAACATTCCCTATTGGTTCCAATACCCACGAGTCTCATCCTCACTATAGGCCCGGCTGAGCTACTTTCCATGATGCTCTCGGTCTATACTCCCAGAGATCCACACCAGTTGGCTCTTTGCTCTGTGGCTGTGTCAGTCCCTCTGTTCCCTGCAGGATGAAGGCTCTGTGGGAGCATACCAGGCCCACTCTCAAATGTCTGATTTCCTCTCTCTGTCACCTCAGCTTCCTCTCCCTTTCCTCATTTCCCCTCTCCTCCATCATCTCCTCCAAACACTGATGTGGGAACAGAAACCACACACCTTTGTGATATACTTCCTTCCATTTGATCCTGAGGAGAACCCTGGAAGACCAGGTTCATCACTTTTCAGACTTGGAAGTCAGATATCTGGAGGTCAGGGGAGAAATTAATTTGGCACCACAGTGCCATATGGCCCCCGCCTCTCACCTCCAGGTAAAGGCCAGCAGAGCTGGGACTCTACTAACCTTAGTTTGGCACACAGCTCCATGCAACCATCCACAGCTTCCTTTCCTACTTTCTTGCCAAGTGGGGATTATACAGTCATAGATTGACATCTGTAACTCTAGTCCCAGGGGATTTGATGCTTTCTTTTGACCTCTGAGGGCACTGTTTGCATGTGATGCACAGAAAGAAAAATTCCCATATTTTTTTTAATGAGCTAATGAGACCACTCCAACTGTTGACTCAGACTATTTCCTCTCTGTCCCAGGAAGGCAGCTAAATAGTCTCAGCTTCCCTTGCAGCTAAGTGTAGTATAGGGCTGAGTTCTGGCCCCTATGGTGTGATAAACACTACTCCCAAACCTGGTCTATTAGAGGCACCCATGCGATTCTTTTAGCTGAAAGGATAAACTGGGGGCTCTTGAGAAAGAATAGAGGTAATAGATAGATATTGGGTACCCAGTGACCACACAAAAGACATGCCAGCAGTGAGAAGCACCTGCTTGGCCTTCAGGGTGAGATGGGTGCATGTCCATTGAGTGACTCCATCAAGCTCTGGAGTTGTGTGTGCATTGGCCAACTGAGTGGTTCCTGCTCACTGCTGACCTCCAGGACACACTGGCCCACCGTTACCTTTGAATCTTTGGGGAGGTGGGGTAGAGTCTTTGGGCCTGAATCTTTGACCTAGGCAATTGCTCTTTCACTAGTCCAACCCCCATCCCCACAGTTCAGATCTCAAAGGTCACCATGGTGTAAGGCTCAGTCCCCAGCATGGTGATGTGAGAAGTGCTAGAGTCTGTAAGAAATATGGTCTTGTGGGAGGTCTTTAGGTCACTGGGTGGGGAGGGGCAATAGAGTTAAATGGGACAGTGGGACATTATCTCCTTCTTCTTCCTTGTTTGCTCCTTGGCTATGAAGTAAGCTGTGGTGATATATTGTGTACCCTAATAAACTTGTCTGAGGATCAGAGGACAGAGCCAGCCACTAGATTAGACACAGAGGCCAGGCAGCGGTCCCACACATCCTTAATTCTATCACTCAGGAGGCAGAGATCTACCTGGATCTCTGTGAGTTCAAGGCCACCCTGGGCTACATGAGAGTAATCCAGTATAAGAGAGAAACAGAGCCAGGCAGTGGTGGCACACACCTTTATTCCCAGCACTTGAGATCTCATGCCTTTGCTTGGGAAGCACACATGCCATGAATCCCAGGAAGTAATGTGGCAGGGCAAAAAAAGTATATAAGTCATGAGGAAACAGGAACTCACTTTCTTTAGACTAAGGATTTCATAGAGGTAAAAACTAATGGCTGGCTATTCTGCTTCTCTGATCTTTCAGCTTTCACCCTGATATTTGGCTTTGTGTGTTTTTTATTATAAGGACATTTAACAGTCAAACAACAGTAAGCAGATGCTTTCTAGAACACTCCCAGAAGGAATAGAGCCAATCAATCAAACTTGAAAGGTCTAAGACTGCAGACCAGTATAGGCTTTTTTTCATCATATGTTGATTGCCTCAGGGATTTTGTTACAGGACAGAAAGCTAGGTAACTTACCCATGTGACACCTTCATGGGACCCAGAGGACTGCCCCCTTCTCTCCCCAATGATCCATCTTCTATCCCTCTGTGTCTCATCTGAACTGATCTTCCCCCAACCCCCCTCCCTGCTTGCTTCACCTTTATGGCTTCTGCAACATCTGTGTTCTGCCTCCCCTGTCGCCCTTCACGGTGCTCTCTACACCAACACATTCAATGGACACATTCAGGTAAGGGCTATAGCAAACCTTGTATTGCCTCAGTAAGTAGAAACCCAGGATTCTTTAGTCTAAATAGACACAAACCAAAGAATAAAAAAAATATATGATTGAAAAACTCCAGTTGACAACTGTGACCAGGAGCAGGGCCTGATGCTGCTCTCTTAGTGATTAAAGTGTCAAAAGAGGTTAAGTGAGGGAGAGAAGAGGGGGATAAAGATCTATCAGCATCGGCTGGCTATGGTAGTATGCTTGGGAGAGGTGGCAGGAGGATTAGGAGTTCAGAACTAGCCTCTACTACATCGTGAGTTCAAAACCAGCCTGAGTTACATGAGACTCTGTCTCAAAGATGAATGGATGGATAGATAGATAGATAGATGATAGATAGATAGATAGATAGATAGATAGATAGATAGATAGATAGATGATAGATGCATAGATGACATATTGATTGATGATAGAGGGTGATAGACAATAGATAGATATTGATAATAGATGATAAATCAATAGATGCCTGTATTAACATCAGTCTAAAGTTGATACTTGGAGAAGTAAGTGGAAACAGAACAGAGACTCATTTTCACTGTGAATTAATGTCATAAGCATCCACTGTTATACTGTCCCCCACGCCTTCTCCCACATTCAGAAACTTTGCCCTGAAAGACCACTAAGGCAAGACATGCTCCTAACACATTGTTAGAACAGATGGTATCAGGAAGGTGGCGGGCCACAGCCATTGTCCAGATGCCATTGGGCTTGGCCACCTACATTCTGTGTGTCTTTGAGGGAATTGGTCCCGCCCCCTTGTATCCTCATCTCAGTCATAAGGAAAGTGAAAGTGTTTACCTGGTCAGATCATGAGCAGGATCCAATCAGCTAATCTGTGGAAAATATCTGGTTTGGGGCAACTGGTACATGTTAATAATAAGCCTGGTGGGGGGGGACCCACATTGGGCAATTTTCCCATGATTCAGTTTCCCTTATCTGGCCAGTGGGTGCCTATGGTACACCCATGACAGTCATAGGGAGCAGCCTCATTACCAGCCACAAGCAGCACTCAGTTTGAATTGGCAGCTGCTGCAAGGCAGGTGAGGTGACCTGAGAGGTGAGAGGGCTCCTCCTGCCGGCCTCTTGATTCTCCCAAGAAGACAAAAGTGTAGAGATCGGAACAGAAATGGGGTGGGCTTGCAAAGCCACTGTAGCAATGAGGGTCTTCCCAGGGCTCAGAATCCAGTCTAGATGGCTCAGAAGGCTAGGAGAGAAGGGCCAGGGTGTGAGGGCTGGAGGCAGTCACACTGGCAAGCAGGAAGGGCCTGGAGTTCATGGGTGCCACTCAAAAAAAAAAAATCACAGGAAGGACGATTAGGGCCCCAAGGCCCCAGGCGTGACCAAACACAATCTTTGTGACGAGCTTTGTTGAGCAAGCAGGGCAAGCTCTGTGTGGGTCTGTCTCTGCCTTTCTGTTCCGCTCATGGATAAGAATGGAGAGGGAGGTTTGCCTTCAGAGTCATGAGACTCGGGGGAAGCACGGAACTCCAGAGGGCATCTTCTGCATGTGTCTGCACAAGACAGATTCCTCGGGTCCAAATCCTCCCTGCAGCTCAGCGGCCAGGTGCTGGCAGCGATCTGAACTATTGCCATCTTAGAGATGAACGAGTTCAGGTTGGTTCTTGAGTCCTGGAGGAGTCTCTAGAGCTAAGGAGAGACAGGCTTGGGGCGAGAGGCATTTGAGGACAGGGAGAGCCTGGATTGATGAGGACACATAGTAGCAGCCCTACTATGAAAGTCTGAGTTCTCATTTCCTGTTTGATAGTCACCTGCTCTGGGACCTTGGGCAAGTCTCTTGCCCTCTCTGGACTTTGGTGTAAGTGTTTGAAAAAAACGTTAGGGGAATGCTAGACTGTGCCGAGGCCCCCTTCAAGTCTTGTCATTCTGAGCTGAGAAAGTTTGGGGTCCTTTCCAAAACAGCTCCTGGTCCATGACATTGAGCTGACATGTAGAGAATTAATGTGAACCTTCCAAAGGGATGGTTATTTGTACTCAATTACACTACAGCCATGTCTCAACAGACACTGACTTTCATGGGACACAGAGTGGACTGTTCCATCACATTCTTTTCTCATGCTTTGGGATAGGGAAGAGTCCAGAACCTCTGTGGTAGAGATGGAGGTCCAGTCAGCCTTGAGGAAGAGGGGTGGATGGGCAGTAAGAGCTGGTGGGTAGGGAGGAGGGCTGTGAGGTGATGTGGCGTTGCACTCAGGAAGCCCCAAACAGCTGTGAAGACATGAGTGAGATTAAGTTAGTTAAAATTCCAGGCTGATGGAGGGGCTCCTGAGGGCCCTCCCCTAGCTGAGGAGCTGTAGGCAGTTGGGGGATGCTGGGGGAAGAGAGTTGTTCATTTGGAGCTGGGTGGCTACTGGTAGATTTCCTGTACTCTGCTGGGTGGCCTCACAGCATTATACATATGGAAAGCACTGGTTGGATTCAGTGGTTTGTATAGAAGAAGAGGAGGAGGAGGAGAGAGGGAGGGTGGGAAGGAAGATGAGGAAGGGGAGAAGGAGGGTGTTAGAGGGAAGTCCAAGGGAAGCTGGAGGGAGGTAAAGAGGGTGGATATGACCAAAATACATTGTAAACACATAGAACATTCTCAAAGTATAAATAAAATGCTGTATTTTCAAACCTGCACATCCCAGCCTGAGTCTCTATTGCTATAATAAAATACTGTCCAAAGGCAACGTGGGGAGGAAAGGGTTTACTTAGCTGACACTTCTACGTCATAATCCATCATCCAGATCAGTCAGGGCAGGGACCTAGAAGCGAGCTGATGCAGAGGCCATGGAGGCAACACTGCTCACTGGCTTGCTCCCCATGGCTTGCTCAGCCTGCTTTCTTATAGAACCCAGGACCACCAGCCCAGGGGTGGCCCCGCCCCCATTAACCATCCTTCAGGAAAACACCCTATAGTTTTGCCCACAGGCCAATCTGTTTGAGGCAACTTCTCCATGGAGGTTCTCTCTTCCCAGGTGACTACAGTTTGTGTTGAGTTGACAAAACCTAACCTGCACACCACAGTGAAATTCAAGGCATTGATTTTTTTTCACCATGGAAGGGAAGCACCGAGCTGAGTGCCAGAGTATAATTGCTTAAGTGACTGCCCGTCCACCCATTTGTCCCCAAACTCTACAACGACCTGTCATTTACACAGGTAAATATGTGCGACTCATCCATCCAAGGACGCAGCCAGCCATCAGCTAGCTGCCTCCTGTGTTCCTCGTCCTCATTCAGAGGCCCGCTCACAAATGCGTGCCTATACGTGAGTTGGGTGTGATGACTCACACTTGCAATCCCAACACCTGGGAGGCTAAGACAGGACATTTGCAAGTTCTAGGCCAGCCTAGGTGACGGAACAAGAGATCCTGCGTCAAAGTGACAATAAGAAGCACGTTATATACACATATGTGCATGCCTTCTCATCACTTAAAACTACATACTGCAGATACATACAAATGTCTACTCAGTCCATCTATCAGTTCATTCATTTCTTATCCCCCCTCCTTCACACACACACACACACACACACACACACTCATGCATGCACACACTGGAGTGTAAACCTACACAAAATAAATAAGTAAATAAATATAACAAATTTTAAAGGCGGGGGAGGTATCAGAAGTCCCAAAGGATGTCTAAAGACCCCATATACAGGCTATTACAAATCATGGGCCATTTCTCTTTTTAAAGGATAGGGACACTGAAACCCTATGGGAGGTAAAATATCAGTTAACTCAAAGACATACATAATCATCCCTGGCACCTGACTAGGTTGCATTTCCTTATATGAGGTATGGATTTGTGATACGGTTAGGCCAAGGACCCTCAGGTAGGGAGACTATTCTAGAGCAGCCAAGTGGGTCAGTCCAATGACATCACAGATCCTTAAAAGAGAGAAAGACAGAACCTAGTGTGGTGGCGAACACCTTTAATCCCAGCACTTAAAAGGCAGAGTTCGAGGCCAGTCAGGGTATGTAGAGAGACCCTGTCTCAAAAGTGGGGGTGTGTGGCAATAAGACCAAGAGGAGAATAGTGTTGCAGGGGCCACGTGCCAAGGAATATAGAAAGCTTCCTAGAAATGGACCCCACTGGATCCTGCAGAAGGGAAGGTTAGAGTGTCACCTTTGGTCACAATTCTCTGGATGCAAATCCTAGCTTTGCCCCTAGAAATATGTCGCCTTGTTCCCTTGTCGCTGCCTAGGTGTAGAGAGGAATGGAAAAGGACCCGTTTCCCTGGGTCCCAGGGCCGGAATGGGCCGCTGTGTTATACCGAGTACTCAGAGCCGGGCCTGTAACAGATCACAATCCTGCCGGGGTTTCCTATCTTAATGTGGGGCTCCGGACACCCCCAAGAATCCAGAGAACACTTACAGGAGTGATTCCAAAGGCAACCAACCACTGTGCATTAGACTCGTCCTTGTTGAGGCTGCGCGCACAGGCTTTTGTACTACCGTCTGTACCTGCAGGTGTGGTAGCCTTGGAGCACCCTGCTTCCCGCCTCGCTCCCTCTGATCACATGAGCATTCAGGAGACACAGCAGGCGGGTCTTGCTCTGCAGCCTAAAGACTTCAGCAACCACTCCAGGCCCCACCAAAGTGCTCACTCGAGGACACACACACACACACACACACACACACACACACACACACTCCCATGCACATAATGCGCACACACGCCAGGATCCTGCCATTGTGTGTCACAGCCTGAACTTTCTTCCATTCACATAGGAGTCAGCCCAGCAACCCTGAGCGATTACTTCCCAAGTCCTATTTATGGAGGTTTTGTTCGGACAGAGTCAGATATTGTTTTTCAGAGAGTCTATTTAAAAAACAGAAGGCTGTGCCCAGTCAGGCTGGAAACAATGAAGATAAACGCATGTTCTTGAAAACACTTTTTTCCAAATCAGAAAGGACAATGAAAGCTATTGTAAGGAATCTGCTTATTTTTTCCCATCCCTTTATTTATTAGAAAAACACAAAGCAATCTTGTAAGAGAACCTAAATATTTGAATCCCATCCCCAGCCATTTCTCCCTGGGCTCCTGAGGCTATGTGCCCCAGAGCTTCTAAAACTCAGGGCTGACTCGGCATTCCATTGTGCCCACACCCCGTCTTCCCTGGGCCAGGCTTGTGTCTCTTAGGTTATGACATGGAATGAGGGATCAGCTTTTACTTGCTTGGGACAGGTGTTTTTGATGGTTCCGTGCCTCAGATTCTATCACCCAAAAAAAGCAGTAATAATTGTCTTCATTTATTTTCTCAGTCACTCATTCAACATGTTTTGAGGGCTAACTTGGGGGAGAGGCTAGGTTCTAGGCGCTAAAGAAGGTGGTCACATCCACCAAGAATCTCACCAACTGTGAGGCTGAGGCAGGAGGATGGAAAGCTTCTAGCCAGCCTGGGCTGGGTATGGAGCCTTTGCTTCCAAATCAATGGATTAAGTTAAATTTTAAATGGAAGAGGAAGAAGAGGAGGGGGGGAAAATGATGATGGAGTCTTCCTCCACACCCCAGGCCTTCTGCAAGCATTCCCGTTGTCTCTGTGAAATGACAGAATTCCTCTTAGCATCCCCGTCCACCGCATAGATGATCACAAGCCTGGAGAGCAGCTGGTGGTGCCAAGGCTGAGGCGAGGAGTCCCCAAGTCCACTGTGGCCCTCCCTCCCACCGCCATTGTTCTCAGCTGGGCAGGGTGACCCCGGAGTGTGCTCTGAGCTGATAGCAGGGGACTGAATTGAAGGTAGGACGCAAGGCTTGCCTGCCCTTCCACCCACTCAGAGCAGGGCCAGTCCTGGAACTGCTCAAGGCTGTTTTCCCTTGCCGGGATCTTGGGTGAAGGTTTTCATGAAGACTCGGGGAAGGGTGGAGGGGGAGTTTGCTTTCCAAAATAAAGTCAGAGATAAGAGAAGAAGACTCCCAGGCTCCTCTCCCCAGAGTGCTGTTGTCTTTATCCAGGGCTCCCCTAGGTCGGGAGGGCTGGCAGGCTGGCAAACATATCCCGGTTCAAAGGGCAAATCTAGTCTCCAGCAGGGAGAAAGTACCGGCACATTTTCATCCTAACTAGTCACCGCCCTCGGTTCTGATCAGGCTACAAGAACAAGGTAGTCAGCCGACTGGGAAGAAGGAGCTGGAGGGGGTAGCAGGTTCAATAACATACCCAGTGGAAGATGGAGAGTGGGGAGGACAAAGAGGCTTCCTTGAGTCTCAATGTACCATTACACCCATCCCTTATTCACTTGATACACACGTTTTAAAATGTGCGTGTATGTGTGCACGGGAAGCAGGGGGTAGATCAGTTCCCATGCGCACAGTGTGCCTGAAGAGGTCAGAGGCCACCTTCCACCTGTGGAAGTGGGGTCTTTTCTTGTTTCTGTTAAGGGGACCTTCTGGACTCTGTGTATAGTGACAGAGGATGCAGAGTGCACACACAGGAGCGTGAAGGAACAGAGGAGTGCTTCAACTGAGCCCTGAGTGTTCGGGGAGGGCTTCCTGGAGGAGGAGGAGAACTGGGGGGGGGAGAGACCACACAAACTTCTCAGCCTTGATTTTCTTGCCCTTTTGGATGGCATCATTCCATTAAGAGGAAGAAGCCAGGCGTTGTAGAGTTACTAAGCAACCTCCCTGGCTCTGTCCACCCATGTCAGCAAGACTGCCCACCTGCTGTAAGTGCCCCTATGTTAGGGGATCTCCATCCCGGTTCTCCTTCCCCTCTGGCTTGTGAACCCCAATTCCACTCTTGCCCAAGGTCAGAGACTATGGCATATCCGCAGTTCAAGACGTAGCTTAGACCCAGACACGTTAACTGGGAGGTGGGACCCGCTTCGCCTCTCCCCCACTCAGAGCAGACAAGGTCCTGGAACTGCTCAAGGCTGTTTTCCTTCCCTGGGATCTTGGGTGAAGGTTTTCATAGGGAAGGAAAGAAGACTATACACTTGCGTGCCAGAGGATAGCCTTGGCGGCCTTTCTGCAGAGCCAGTGCCTTGTCTTTTGAAATGGACCACACACTGTCCTAGAGCTCACCAAGTAGCAAGGCCTGGCTGGCCTGTGAGCTCCAGGGAGCTGCCTGTCTCTGCCTCTCAAGCTCTGGGTTTCCAAGCACCACCATGCCCAGCTTTTGTTTGTGCGCTCTGGAGTTCCGACTCAAATCCTCACGCTTGTAGGGCAAGCACTTTCCTGACTGGGTCGTCTCCCCAACCCCGGTAATACTGTTTTATAGATGAGAAGGCCCAGTCCCTGTGTCAAGCCATTGGGTTTCCAAGGGTGTGGTATGATTGCCTTTTCTGCCCACAGTGCATCGGGTCTCTGTCCCCAACCTGTGCCCACAGGCAGAGACCTTCAAGTCATAAGCATGGGAAATCAGCTCAGTGCTGTTTGGACTTCATGTGCAGTTACTGAATTCAATGGTGAATAAAAGGACTAGAGCATCAAGGAGCATAAATCTGCCCAATGAGTGCGGATTAAGGACCTCTTAGCATCCCATCCCTGAACCTGTAATTAGAGCCCCAATGAAGACGAGCCCCAGCTGATAGAGGATAAAGGTGAATCCCACCTGTTACTACATGGCCCATGGCTTGTCACTATGGTTTATGGCCCTGCCTTGGGCCTCACAAGTAATGCCCTGCCTCATCGGCTGTCAACCTGCTTTGGAAAGGCTTTCTTCCCATCTGCTGCCCTTACTGAAAAGCCAAGCAAGGCCCAAATGCCCAGCCAGAGTTTGTTAAAAGATTATGGAGAGATGCCCGCCCTACCCCAGCCACAGCTGAGGGTGCAGAGAGAGGAGGGAAGTCCACAGAGCAGCAAAGACATGTTCCTCTGATGGCTACCCATTCTCCACAGGCTGGGAGAACTAACCCAGTAAGACTGGAGGAAATTCTTCTTGTTCTCTTGAACCCAGGGTAAGGCAGCTCTCACCTTCAATCCTATAGTCTCCTTAGAAAACCATGTCATCTGGGGTGCTGGGCACCCCCTGACAGCAATACACACACCCATACCATACACACACTCACACACATACACACATACACACACACACACACACACACAACATATATACACACTCACACATGCACACACATATACACATACATGAACACACACACACACACACACACACACACACACACACACACACACAGAGTTTTTCTGGAAGGGCCAGTTAACAGATATGTCTGACTCTTTGGAGCAGAGGGTCATTGCTTCAATATGCTCACCCCACCTTCATGGACCCCAAGCACCTAGAGGTGGCACATGAATGAATGGACATGTGGCTGCATGCCTGTAAGACAGGTTAAAGTCCAGAGTCAACCTCTGGTCTTAGTCAGCCAACCGCTCCTCTGTGGAGCTGGCCAGAAGCTTGGGTCTCCATATCTGGATTTCCTGAATTGCTTTTTGCCCGAACTTGAGAGAACGTCCTTGTGGAAGGAACTCTTCTCCTGAAGAGGGACTAGATGCAAATTCTCCTCATGACCTAACATCCATGGAACAGCTGAAGACACTGGGTACCCCTACCAGAAGTATCTGGAATTGGACAGGATTGAGAGATCTGTTCACTGGTGCTCCTTCTCCAGCATCCAGGAAATACCTGGGCCAAGTCTGTGCTTCATAAACAACCTACTGCGTATCTGTTTGATTGTTTATTCATTTTTTTGAGGCTGGGTCTCAGGTAGTCCAGGCTGGGCTCTAACTCACTATGCAGCTAAGGGTGATCTTGAACTCCTGATCATCAGGGCTGGGATCGAAGTACAAAGATGTATTGCCATGCCAGCTTTCATGCAACGTTAGGGCTGGAACCACTCCACCTGCCTAGCCATTTCCCAAACCCATCAACTTCTGGTTCCAACCCCACATGTTCTGGGTGTCCAGCTGTGGCTTTTTTTGTCCATCCTGGAGAGTCCCTGGGACTCTGAACATGGCCCATCTTGGATGTCTCATGTGGGGTCACTGCAACAACTAGGAATATCCCACCCCCTTATCCCCTTACCACCCTAAGGGGTCATCACGAGGCAGAGATGCACACTGGGAAAGAGAAGACCCTTCCATGAACATTTACATATGACTCATTCTAGAATGTTCCACCTCTACTTCCTGATACAAAGCAGGCTAGATATTCCTAGTTGTGGGGAACATGAGTTATTTTTATCATTCTTCTGCTCTTTTTTTTCTTTCCCCAAAACATGTTTTTTTTTGACACAAATGCTATGATCTTATCTTTTAAGGTCATGAAAAACTTGTTTCCAAAAGACTTGATCGGGTTTCTCAAAATCTAGAATAAGGGGCTGGCAAGACCGCTCAGAGGGTGAAGGCACTTGTGGCTAAGCCTGGTGGCCTAAGTTCAATTCCTCAGACCCATAGAATAGAAGAAGACCACTGACTCCTATAAATCATCCTTTCACTGCCACACTCGTACCGCCCCAACACCCCCCCTACACACACACACACAGGCATCCAGATCCAGCCCCACAGCAGTTCTCTATGCCATGGCTCTGGGATAGTATGTGAGAGTCTTGTTTGGAGAACATGGACACGCCCCTCAGGTTAGTCTCATGCAAGCGGAACTTGGGCCAGGCTTGGACAGAAAGCCTGTCTGTGTCAGTCACGTGACAGCTGCTCTCTGTGATGACTGTAGGTTTTGTAAGAAAAGCCAGGTGCGGTGGGGCGCGCCCTCCACCCCACAATCCCAGTCGAGGGAGGATTGTGTGTTTGAGGCTAGCCTCGGCTCTGTGGTGAGTTCCTGGCCAGGAAACCTTGGCTCCAAAGAGAAAGAAGAAAAAAGGAGGAAAGGAGGGAGGGTGGGAGGAAGGGAGAGAGGGAGGGAGGGGACACTTATGAGTCTCCTTCCAAGGCTACTTCGCTCAGCATCCTGTGTTTCATCTGCCTGGTTGTCTGTTCCAAGCTGCCTCCAACCCCAGCAACCTGGGCTGCTTAATTACACTAATTGCCACCTCAGGCTGTGAGTTTTGAGTTAAAGCTCTCTGAGGTGATTCATGTGGTAAACGACACACCTGGGATTTCACCAAGATTCACCTTCTAATCCCAAACTCACTTAAGATACCAACTGTGTCCACACCCCCCAGAGCTGGCAGCTGAATGAGAGGACAGAGGTTGGGGACCTCCCACAGTGTCTCCACATCCCTGTCTCCACCTCTGGCTTTCTCCTTGTCATCCTTCCTTGAGCAATCTTGACACACCCTTCCTTAAAGCAGACAGAGCTGGACTTGTTGACGAATGTCATCAAGTCCTACGATAGGATTAGGGCTACAAGGGACTCAGGAGGAAGAAAAGAGGGGTGGGGTTGCGCACCCCACCACCACCACCCGTGACAGGTGTTTTCATCTGCATCGCTGGCAGAAACTTCCAACTTAGTTGTCCCAGTATCTTGCCACTTGAATCTTGTTGCTCACCGTGCAGACACCTTCCACCGGCTCCCGCTGGTTATGGCTAACAAAACTTGATACCTATTGAGTCTGTTCCATTCCTTGGGTCCTGCTCTGATTATCTGTTGCTGCAAAGTAAGACCCAAGTTTTAGCAAGGGAAACACTGTGTTTATTCTTAACCCCCGTGACCTTATGATCCAGCCTTGGACAAAGCTTTGTCTCACATGCATTTCGCCCCATTACCTGCGTGAGAAACGCCCTCCAGCACCACTTGTGTGACCAGATCCTCCCGGCTCTGAAAGCTTGACTCATCCAGGAAGACACATTCTCTGCAGCTCATCCTCCTCCTTGAGCAGACTGCTGTCTGAGCCATATAGTGAGCCAGGGATCTTTCTGTAAGCCTTAGAGTCAAAGGGGTGACATCTCCGGTCTCGTAGGTGGTTTACAGCATTTAGGATTTGAAGTCTCTCACGTTGACATATCATCTCTCTAGGTCCCGGGTCAAGCATCTCTGAGAACAACATCTACAGGGATTTCAATGTGACAGATTCAGTAGAGGGTCCTTAGGCAACAGTAACTACTCTATTTTGGATAAGAAGTTGGAAGGATGGGGGTCACCAGCTTATGCTGCCAGCTGGAAACTCAGACACGGCTGGGTGTGGTGGTAATCCCAGGTTTGTAATTCCCAACACTTGAGAGGCAGAGTCAGGAAGACCTTGAGTTCAAGACCAACCTGGGCTACACAATTAGACACTGTACTGTCAACTTCACATAACCTAAAATCACCTGGGAAGAGTCTCCATCTCTCTGAGGGACCACCTACTTTGGGTTGGCCTTTGGGAATGTCATTGGGGAAGGAGGGCTTATCTTCATTGGTGTAGGAAGACTAAGCTCACTATGGGCAGCACCATCCTCTAGGCAAGGAGTTCTGGACTGTGTAAGAACAGAGAGATGGAGCTCAGCACTAGCAAGCAAGCTACAGAGCATGCATTCATTTCTCTCTGCTCTTGACTGCAGGTATGATACAATGGGCTGTTTGAAGTTCTTGTGCTGACTTCCTCTCCATGATGGACTGCAGCCTGGAATTGTGAGCTGAAGTAAACCCCTGTCTCCCCTAAGTTTCTTTTTGTTAGGGAAGTTTTAAGCAACAGAAAAGAATAAAGATCCTGTCACAAAACAAAACAAAAGCACTAAGGCACAAATGGGCCACCTTGCATGGCCAAGTTTACAGAGGCTTAGAGCCCATAGCTACTTCTCTCTACCCCGCTATCCTAAGGCCAGTCCATCCTTTCTGCTAATCCAACTGTTCCCTTTGGATACATTTCCTGTATCTTACTCAGAATGCCCAAAGAAGAGTGTTCATCTGATTTTAAACTGCCAACCTTGACTGGCCTTTAATGCCTTTACCCAGAAATGTCTTTTGGGAGCCTTATCTTTATTGATGTGGGAAGATATTTGTTTAAGACATCCGAGTCTCATGAAGAAAAATCTTTGGAAGACCTAGACATGTTCCTAGTTAACACTTTGATTTGCTAGAGAAAATGGAGTCTAGTCACAGAGGGGTTTCAAGAGCTTGGGAAGGAAGTAGTGACCTTCTGGTCCTATTGGTTGTTTTAGTTGGTGGTAATGATGTGGTGATGGTCATCATGATAGCGTTGGTGATGATGATATGATGGTTATGATGGTGATAAGTGTGTTGGTGATCATGGTGATGATGATATGATGGTTATGATGGTGATAAGTGTGTTGGTGATCATGGTGATGATGATATGATGGTTATGATGGTGATAAGTGTGTTGGTGATCATGGTGATGATGATATGATGGTTATGATGGTGATAAGTGTGTTGGTGATCATGGTGATGAGGATGATGAGGAGGATGATGACGACGACAGCAGAGGTGATGGTAGTGAGAAGGGTGATGTCTGCAATGAAGACTGTAATGAAGATGGTGATGGTGGTGGTGATGGTAGCAGTGTTTTTGGTTTTCTAGGAATTGGTCTCATGTCCAAGGCTGGCTTTGAACTCACTATATATTAAGAGCCGAGAATGGCCTTGAACTCCTGATTCTAATGCTACCACCTCCCGAATGCTAGAATTGTGGACATGTGCCTGACCTTCCTGATTCTTTCATTTCATTCATGATCCGGTCCAAAGACTACAGCCATGGTAGTTCAAGGTGTCCCTAAATAAACATCTTATCTTACATGTTATTGAAGCTCTGCTTCTCAAGAACTCTTGGGCTCTGCTCATCTCCCTGAATCCTCTGCTCCAAGACCACATCGGCTCCTTTTATTGTACCCCAAACTAGAAAGACTGGATTGCTCACCACCCATCCCCCTCCACCCACCCACCCCAGCTAACTGTGCATGTAACTTTATTTGGAAATTGTTTGTCTTTGCTGGTGAAATCCAGGTAAGATGAGGGCATCGAGCAGTTCCTAATCTAACAACTGGGTACCCTTATCAGAAGATGAGAAGAAAGTTAGAGTGAGAAAGCCTGCTGGCCTGAGAGGCAGACCAGTCAAGTGGTGCACTTGCTTGCGGTGCATATCAGAGGCGCACCGAGGAAAAGGATTTGACCCTTGAGCCTTTGCGGGGTGCGTGGCCAGGGTGACCCCTCGGTTTTGACCTTCTGGACTCCAGAGCCACAAGGGAATGAGTAAGTGTGCTTTAAGTCACCCCAGTTACAGGGACACTGCAAAGGTAGCACTGGGAAGTGAGCACGTACCCGTTTACAGCAGGTGCTATGTCAACGGCCATGTTATCTAGGCATTTAATGACCGCTTGCCAAGAAAAGCGGCAACCCATAGGGCAGTGTTTCTCAACCCGTGGGCTGCGACCCCTTTGCGCGTCAACTGAACCTTTTGTGCTGGGGATGGGGAGGGGTCGCCTAAGACCATCAGAAAACACAGATATCTACGTTATGATCCATAACAGTAGCAAAATGACAGTTATGAAGTAGCAACAAAAATGATTTTATGGTTGGGGGCGGTTCACCACAACATGAGGAACTGTATAAAGGGAGGTTGGGAACCAATGCCATAGGGCCATGTGACCCATTTTGCCTACTGTCTCGCACAGCAGCCGCCGCCCCCGTCACTAGCATTTGCTTGCATGCATGTGTGGAAGATTTCCACCCCCCTCCACTTAACTGAGCGTCCACTATGTCCTATCGCCCCCTGTGGAGGCCCCAGGACCACACAGTCATGGGTCCATTTTTGCTGGGTTATCAATACTGGGACACCTGGCAAGGATATTGTGCATTTATAAGGCCCTTAATCCCCTGCTAGTAGGGTACCCTGAGGATCATTAGGGCCCTGTCCCTGGGCAATTAACTAATGGGTGGTTGAGAGCAATCAAAGACTTCCATCAGAGCACAGAAGTCCAGCTTCCTTCGGATATCTGAAAACAAAGCTTATCTTCCATGCATAGGCCTCAAAACCAGGGAAATAAGCCTAAAAGCTTCCAGGCTTCAAACTGCAGCCTGCATAGACTCTCCCTGCAGCTTCCTGGCATCCTTGGAGTAAGACTACGCTTAGCTACTAACCTTTCTCCTAAATTGCCCATCCGAGGGAGACCATTATTCTAATGAAATACCTCAGCCTGCACGTTCTTGGTTTCAGCTAAAAGGTTTTTTTTCCTGAAGGCTCTGCTCCCAGTACTGCCTTAATTTGGGGTTTTTTTTGGGGGGGAGGACTTCCTTCTGGCTGTCTGGAGAGGGTTTTGACGGGTTTCTTCCTATTTCATTTCATTGCTTTATTTGCTAGTGTGGGTCAACATGCCCTGGCTTAATGATGATGAAAACCGGAAAAGATGGGACTGCCCCGAGAAAGGACCAGGAGAAGGGCCGCTGCTGCAGGAAGGAGATGAGGGAAGGTTCAGCATCCTTCCGCCCCAGGAAGGACACGGGATGCTGGACAGAACAGCTCAGACCCGGAGGATGGCAGCCTAGGGACTCTCGAAGCCTTCATCCAAACTGTGAGCTGGAAGGGTCATTGCACAGGATGCTCTCGGGAGGAGCTGGCTTTTGGAGAAGGGTTCTAGAACCATGCAGACTTCTGAATCTGAGAGCACCTGTTCCAGGGAGGCTGAGCCCGGTCAGAAGCCTGGTGAATACCTAAGGGATCAAGGACCATCTGTCACTCATCCTCTTGAAGTTCCTGCTTTCCATGATATCCACCTACCCTCTCTGCTAACATCGGGGCTCCAACCCCAGGGTCTCCAAATGACCTTTCCAGGACTCAGTCTGGCTCAGGAAAGTGCTTGTTTCAATTTGCCCACTGTGTGATTGTTTGTTTGTTTGTTTGTTTTGTTTGTTTGTTTTTTTCTGCATGTTTTTCTGCTGAGTAGAGGAGTGAAATGAAATGGGAAGTTTTAGCTGAAACTGGCCAATGCCCCCCAGGAAATCACACAATCTGTCCCAGCAGGTCCTTGTGGTCATCACTTGCCTCTTGGCTGTGACAAAATCCCTGACTAAAGCCACAGGTGGAAGGAAAGTTGTTTTGTTTTGTCCCCCCCCCCCCCCCCCGTGGTTTCTGTGGTGTCCCTGGCTCGCAGTTGGAAGGTGAGCTCCTTCACAGCAGGGAAGGCATGCATGGAGGCAGGAGGTGGAGACCATTGGTTGTGTCTACACAGAAGCAAAAGGAGAAGATGGCTGGTGCTCAGCTGGGGTTCTCCTTTTTATGCAGGCTGGGACCCCAGCTGTCCCATTTCCATGTGCATGCTGCCCACATTTAGGATGACGGTTCCATCTAAATTAACTTTCTAGGAAATTCCTGAGGCATGCATGGAGATTTGTTTCCATGGTGATTCTAGGTCCTATGGAGCTGACAATATTAACTATCAGGGTCCCCTTTCCACATGGTGGTTATTGTGGGCAGATGAGGGACAACCTGTCCCCATCACTAACCTCTCTGAACTCCTGGATCTGGTGAGCAGTTTGGCTTGAAGGCAACACACACATGTATACACACACATGCACACATGCACACACACACACACACACACACACACACACACACACACATACCCATATACTATACACGGAATGCACACACACAGACACACATGCACACACAAGTACAAACACATACATATACAATGCATACATGCACACACACAGACACAGGCACACATGCACATCTGCACACACATATGCACACACACATGCACCCATACACATGCAATGCACACACAGAGAGACACACACACAAGTACAAACACATATATATGCAATGCATACATGCACACACACACACACACACACACACACACACACACACACACACACACCATGTGGCAGGCCATACAGGCCTCCTGCTTTTCCTACAGGAACAGACCAAAGGTCACCATCTCCAGGAGATCTCTAGGTTCCTCTTAGAAGGAACTTCCCCCTGCCCTTCCCTCAGGTGTGTGTCCCATTTGCTTAACTCATTTGGGTACAATGACTCTGTCTGTCTAGGCTGCCTGATTAACTTCATTCATCCCTCGGGTTTCCTGCTCCAGGAAGTCTTCCCAGATTGCTCCCCACACCTGCCTCTGCCTTTTGTGGCTTGAATTCTCCAACCCTGTACTGAAAAGGGTTTCATGGCCTTTCCTGTTGGACTGTCAGACCCTTAGAGGGCAGAGGCTGATGCTTCTGAACCCCAGGGAGGAAGGGTCTCCTGGGGAGTGTGCCCAGGATGCAAAGAGGAGATCTCAGGTACTGGTAGCACAGCCCAGCAGGAGTGAGGGGAGACAGTCCAAGATGTGGGATGGAGCACAGAGAGCTGGCCGGTAGGTCAGGTGATGCCAAGTGTTCTGAGAAAGCCCACTTCCAGAAGGAGGAGTCTGGAGTCCTGGGAAATCAAGGACCTTGGGCCAGCTTCTGTCTTTGATGGGAACCACGGGGTGTGTTGCTCGCTCCATGGGGTAGTTACCGTAGAACCTGGCTTGGTTCAGCTGGAGGTAGTCAGCCTTTTTCCTCTTGCAGGGACACCTGAATGGCCCAGCACCCCAGTGTGTCTTCCCAACAACTCCCAGGAGTCACAGTGATGGCTGGGGAATCCCAGAGGTGACCAAGTGCAGTGACGGCCCAAGGTCTCAACAGTCATAAAGATGGGGCCAGGTCTCCATCCCTGTGAGGTTGACTCCCAGGATGCCGGGGCTTGTCCAGTGACTCTGGGTCCAAGGTGCGGAGTGATGGCTGAGCTCTGTGTTATTCAGGAGGAAGAGGGGACTCTGACCCAGGGGATGACTTAGCCATCAAAGGTTGGGGCCAACAGACCCGCCCAAGCCTCCTGGCTCTCCTAGTACCAGAGAGAGAAGACTCCAAGGCATCTCCAGTTGGGTTCGGCATCAGCCACCTCTGTCCCCTCTTCCTCCCTGTCCCCAGTCATGATATAATCAGGCAGTCCCTAAGGGACACCTTGGATCTCTGGATGTATCCCCTCCTTTCCCCATATGGCAGCACTGTGAGGAGGTGGCCACAGAACAGTTGGGGGCACCTGGACATGATAACTCTCACCCAAGACCACAGAGTGGAAGTAGCTGCATGACAAAGTCCCCAAGCGACATCTTGGGGTAAATTCAGCCTATGTAAAGATGATACAATTGCCAGTGTAGACTCCAAACAAGCAGCCTCCTCCTCCTCCTCCTCCTCCTCCTCCTCCTCCTTTCTCCTTCCTCCTCCTCCTCCCTCCCTCCTCCTCCTTCTTCCTCCTTCCTCCTCCTCCTCCCTCCCTCCTCCTCCTTCTTCCTCCTCCTCCTCCCTCCCTCCTCCTCCTTCTTCCTCCCTCCTCCTCCCTCCTCCTCCTTCCTCCTCCTCCTCCTTCCTCCTCCCTCCTCCTCCCTCCTCCTCCTTCCTCCTCCTCCTTCCTCCTTCCTCCTCCTCCTCCTCCCTCCTCCTCCTCCTTCCTCCCTCCTCCTCCTCCTTCCCTCCTCCTCCTCCTCCTTCCTCCTCCTCCTTCCTCCTCCTCCTCCTCCTCCTCCTTCCTCCTTCCTCCCTCCTTCCTCCCTCCTCCTCCTCCTTCCTCCCTCCTCCCTCCTCCTTCCTCCCTCCTCCTCCTCCTTTCTCCTCTTCCTTCTTCCTCTTCCTCCTCCTCTCCCCGCTGCTGTATGAGAAGCCCCGGCCGCACCGCCCGCCTGCTGCCGTGCCTGCCTCCGCCACCCTCCCGGCCTCCCGGCCAGGCCACCGCGCGGCCCCGCAGACTCGGCGGCGCCAGCGCACCTGCAATAAGGCGGCGAGCTACGGCTGCGCTGATAAGAGGTGTGTGTGTTGGGGGGGGGTGGTATGCAGGATGATTCCCCTCCCCCTCCAGCGCTACTAATGGACTTGCGGATGTCGCCTCCTGCCTGCCTGCCTGCCCGGGCTTCTGGTCCTTCTTGGCTTTCTCTCTTCCACTCTCCATCTACACACTGATAATACACTCCCCAACACACACACACACACACACACACACACACACACACACACACACACACACACACACACCTTGTCTTAATCACCTCTCCCCGCCTTTTCCCTCTCTTTCCCCTTCCTCCATTTCTTTCCATACTTTCTGCTCTCCCCTTCTTCTCTCCTCAGATTTGCCTTCACCTGTGTCTCAGCCATCCCCTCTGCTCCGTTCTCCCCTTGCTACCCGCCCCCATCCCACCCATGACCTCGCCTGCCCCACCGCACCCCCAGCCTGGTCCCTGGACCCTGGGACACTTCCTCCATCACCGCTGGAGCCAGCTGGAGCTGAACAGCTGGACCCCTGGGGCGGGCTCAGCAGGTGTCCTGACATCAGTGGGCAGGGCCTGCCCACCGGGTGCCTTTCATCTGAGGCTCCCGCTGCCCTTCACAAACAGTGATTAAGGCCTGCCTGGAGGCAGGTCAAGGGATCCAGGCGCCTGGCTGTTCAGTTATTTTCCTTATTAATATGCAACCCCTCCTTTAAATGAGTTTAGTGCGGGGAAACCGATCCTGAATGACGCCCTGGAGATTAAGGTCTCTGTGGTGGCACAGGCCAGAGATGGCTGTGTGATAGGGCAGGGCCAACTGTTTCCGATGCTCCTTCTCTCTTCAGGGCAGCCTCAGCTGGGGGCTTAGAAACTTGACCGCCTGCCTTTCATTCTGCGCTCCACGCTGGGGTGCAGACCTGACTGCGTTTCTCAGCATGGGCCCCGGCAGAGAGGCAGGGGTGCCTCTGGGAACACAACCCCTCACTTAGACATTCAGTTCTCTGTGTGGCATCTCGCGTGGAGCTTTGGCTGTTCCCACTTGTCAGGGTCACCTCAGGAGTTTGCCGGGGCAAACCCATTGTTGACGGAATTGTACCACAAGAGCGGATTCAGGTCGCAGGGGGGTTGTCCAGAGGACTTCTTCCCCCAAGATGCTCAAACAGGGAGATTTCTCACACCTGCTCACAGTTCAAGCAGTGACAGATTTCCCTGTAAGCAAAGGCTGGATCTCTCTGTCTCTGTCTCTGTCTCTGTCTCTGTCTCTCTGTCTCTCTGTCTGTCTCTCTCTCTCTCTCTCTCTCTGTCTCTCTCTGTCTCTCTCTCTCTCTCTCTCTCTCTCTGTCTCTCTCTGTCTCTCTCTCTGTCTCTCTCTGTCTCTCTCTCTGTCTCTCTCTGTCTCTCTCTGTCTCTCTCTCTGTCTCTCTCTGTCTCTGTCTCTGTCTCTCTGTCTCTCTGTGTGTGTGTGTGTGTGTGTGTGTGTGTGCGTGTGTGAAAATCTTCCAACATGGGTCCCACTGGGGAAGGGGAAAAATCTTGAGTGCTGGAGCCAGATGGCTCAGCAGATAAAGAAGCTTGTCATCAGCCTGATGAGACAGCTCGATCCTTGGGATGCACATGGTGGAAAGAGAGAACTATTTCCCACCAAGCTGTCCTCTGACCTTGGCAGGAGTGTGCATATCCATGCGCATGCTCACACACACAACTGTGCCTCCAGCCTAAGGAACCCCTGACCAGCACCTCTGGAAGGTCTCACTGTGCAGTCTCAGCCAAGTTACTTGCTTTCTCTGGGCTCCAGCTGTAAAAAGGATTTCAAGAATTTTTTTTTTCAAAAGATGGGGGTTTTGCTTTGTAGCTCAGGCTAGACCAAACTCATAATTCTCTTGCCTCAGCCTCTAGAGTTTTAGGATCACAGGCATGACCTGCCTCAAGGGCTTTGAGATTTCTCTGGGCTTTTCAGGACTCTAACCACACAGTGTCTCCCTCCTGACCATACACAGTTCATCAAAGGAGGAACCCGAGTCTGTCTTTACTCAAGATTTCAGGCCATCCCCCTAAACCACATCACTGGCTTTTCTGTTGCCTTACTTGTCCTTGTTAGGAAGGAAAAAAGCATTAAAATACATAGACACACATACATACATGTAAAATACATATACATATATATACACATACACACATGTATATCTATATATACACATACATACACAGATATATACACATGCACATATATACAAACATATACACACATGTACACATGCACACACATATTCAAATACATACATGTTCCCACAAACACACATTCATACACATGCACACACAGACATATAAACACATACTCATAGACATACATGTACACCTACCTGTATACACACATAAAACATATACTTTCACATAGACACAGACCTAATTGTATTAAAACAAACTAACCTGTTAGCCAGAAGCTGAAGATTTATGTTCAAACTCAAAAAAACCCCACAAAACAAAAAAAAACCCACATTTTCTCTTCACTTGTAGACATTTGAAAACCTTAGCAGCGCAGCCTGCTACTCTGTGGTTGCAAACCTTCTCTGCCCACAGTGGCCTGACAACAAACTGAAATAAGACAAGCTGGCTATGGCTGAATCCAGGTCCCAGGTAGAGAAGTATTCATCATGGAATCAGGTTTCCTGTTTTTATTTTGTTTTCTGTTTTGATTTTTATTTGTACACGTGTTCATGTGACACCCGTGTGTGGTGATCAGGGGACAGCCAGCTACAGCAGGATCTCTGCTCCCACCACGTGGGCCCCAAGATCCCACTCGGGTTCCCAGGCTTGGCAGCCATGGTCTTTACCAGCTGAGCCCTCGAGGCAGCCCTGTGTGAACTTTTGTATAATCGACGTCAGAAAGCAGGAGCACAGAAAGTCCAGGAGATCTGAAGAGAATATTGAGTCTATAAATCAATTCCTTGTCATCAAAGATCAAGATCTTGCTAATAACTGAATTGCAGGAGGAGTCTGGACTGTCTTTGAGGAAGAAGGAACGCCGCCGACTTGGCGGTCCTGGCCCAGAGCGATAGCGGGGGAGGCGGGAGCCTATGGCAGAGAAATCTAGAATGTGATTACACATAGGCCGTGGCTCACACTCTGATCTTGGATAAGTAGGTTAACCACGTGGTGTCCTGTTCTCCCATCTGTGAGATGGAGAGATAAGGCTGGACTGTTGGGTCCGGCGTGCAGATAACTTCCGGAAAGCCCTTTGAGCTTCTTGGAAATCGCAGCTGAGATATGAAGAGGCGCCAGTGTGGTGGCCAGTGGCATGATCTGGGTTCAGGCTGGGTAGCCAGAGTCCCCGAGCTGCAGCTGAGCCTCAGGGCACCCCTCATGGCCTCAGTCTCCTCTTGCTCCTCGGTTGCTTTTTGCTGCCTTCTTCCCCGCTCCACTCCCAAAGGGGCACCCCAAGAATCTCTGGGTGCCCCGCTTTCTCTGAATAGTGCCTCCTGTCACTCATCTCGGCTCCTGCCCTTCTAGCCTATTCGTTAAGAGCCAGCCTGTCATACAGAGCACTCCTGGGGATAAGAGTTTCAAAGGCAGCAGCATCTCATTTCATCTCTGCAAGAACTCTATGGGGTTCATACTATTCCCCCTCTGACATATTTTTAAGACCTTCTCTAACATAATGCATTAAGACACAACTCTCCCAACGCTTGGGAGGCAGGGGCAGAAAGGTCACATGTTCAAGGCCCGCCCGAGCTGCATATTAAGAAACCGTCTCAAAACAAAACAAAAATAAATAATAACAACAAAAGCAACCCACAAAACCCTCTTGCTTTATAAGTACATGCTACATACACCTTAGCACTTTTGCTAAAGATGGGACAAACAGAACTCCCTTGCCCTGGATGCTCAGATAATCACTCTGAAAGACCCTCAGAGTCTTTGCAGATGGGATGGACATCCCTCAAAACTGAGTACTTGTCTCAATGTCCCTGGCATCTCAAGAGTTTTCAGACACCCACGGAGTGTGGATTGAACACCCTGGCTTCTGGAACCAGTGAAACCATGCAGTCCCCTAAGACCAGCCTGGAAGTAGAGAGCTATCACTGATTCCCACTGTGTCTTGCCTTATAATGGTTACAAGTCTCACCCACCTCCCAGAGACACTGAGAGAAATGACCCTAGCCTGCTCCCAGGATCAACTGCAATAGTATCAAGAATAGAGAAACTGGTTGGGGCATGGTGAGACATGCCTTTCATTTCAGCATTTAGGAGGCAGAGGCAGGAGGATCTCTCTGAGCTGGCGGCCAGCCTGGGCTACATACTGAGTGAAGAAAAAAAAAAAAAAGCCCATTGACTGTTGAAAGAGCATGGAGGGAGAGGGCTCTTTTGGGGGTGAGGGGGTGATAAAACAAACTCGTAAAGTGGACAGGAAGACCTGAAAGCCCTTCCCAGGCTCCTGTCCCTCCTGCATGCCAAAGAGAACCCTCTCCCACCTATCCTCAGCTCCCTTCCTCTCTCAGAGCCCCCGATTGTTGCCTTGTTGTGTCTTCCAATTTAATTAGATGGACTCTGAAAAAAAGAACAAAGCTGAGCACTGAGGCTCCTAACTTTAATCACAGCACTAAGAAAACAGACAGATCTCTGTGAGTTCCAGGACAGCCTGGGCTACAGAGTGAGAGTGAGTTCTGGGACAGCCTGGGCTACAGAGTGAGTTGCAGGACAGCCTGGGCTGCACTAAGAGCCTGTCTCTCTCACACTCACAAAGAGTCAGAATGGGGAAGTCCACCCACACCCCAAAGGTTTTCAGCCCACATCACTATGTCAAGAATTGCCAATAAATGTGGCTTGAGGTGTTATGAAATCACGTTTTTGTTTGTTTGCTGTTTGTTTTATTCTTAACAGTGTTCAGTTGACAATGAGAGGAACTTTTAGCTCAGTCCACATGGCTCAGAGACTCCTCGGGGTTATAAATGAGCAAACAAATAAAGAAAGAAATGAAGGAAGACCTCCTTGGAATCAAAGACCAACCAAAAGTCTAGATTGAAGCCATGACTGGATGAATGAATGAATGCGTGCATGTATTGTCGACTATTCAGAAGTCTGCGATGCATGATGCTTGGTAGAATCAATAATGAATCAGGAGTCTCAGCTACAAAGGAGGCTGTTATCCCAAAGATGAATATGAGAAAAACTGTCTACTTTGAGAAATGTGCTTGTGACACACACCACACCCGACTCTCTGTACCTTCATCTCGGGCATCCCACACCCTCTCCCTCATACTCCCGTTATCTGCTCACCACAGGGATAAACTGAATTGCACTCACGAGGTAAAATTGATGTCATAAAAATACCACCTTCCAGACTGGAGAGATGTCTCAGTGCTTAAGAGCAGTGACTGCTCTTCCAGAAGACCCAGCACTCACATGGCAGCTCACAACTGTCCGTAACTCCAAGACCTGACACCCTCACACAAACATACGTGCAGGCAAAACAGCGATACACATAAAACAAAAATAAATAATAATAAAAAAAAAACACTGCCTTCCCCAGCTTATGCCTCCCCTTCCATTCAAAGCAGGGTTTGTGGAGTGTCTTCAAGATCCCAGGCCCCCTTAACCATTCTGGGTGTGTCTGAGTTTAAGAGTAACTGAAAGGTGGGATATGAAATACCCCACAGGCTGGTGTGTTCAGTGCTAGAAGGCCACCACTATTTTTGAAGGTGGTTCGAGCTTTAGGAGGTGGGCTTACCTGAAGCAAACAGGCCACTGACAGCCTTTGAAGCTTATACTTAACGCCTACTCTCAGCCTCTCTCTGACTCCTCCCCCTCTATATGCTCAACATGGCTCCAAAATCAATAGATGACGGGCCGAACTCTTGGAAACCGTGAGTCAGAATCCATAGTTCCCCTTTTCTGTTGTTGATGTCTGTCTGGTATTTTGCCACAATGATGTGAAAGCTGCCAAAAAAATACACAGTCCAAAGCAATCTATTTCAGCTCACGCCCCAGGCACTGCTGCAGAGAAGTCAGTGGCTCAGACCCTCTTCTGAGCCCCCATCATCCCACTGAAGGTTCCTTTGTTCTCTAACCCACAGATCTGACAGGTCTTGGGTGTGGTGGGAAGGTGCTCGATTCAAAGTCCAGGGCAGCAGCCTCCAGGGAAGAATTCTCCCAGCTCCAAACCTGCTCAGGTACCATACAGCACCCTAGCTTTAGATCCGTGTTATATATGAACTCAGGTGACTCAGTTTCTCCTCTTTTTCTCTTGCCTAAGTTTCTCAATAGCATGTCCTTTTAAATTTTATTTCTTAAAGAATAACACATGATAAGCATACCTGGCCAGCCTTTTCTGGTCTTCTGGCTCTTGTTTTCTCATTTTATACCACCTGGTGCATGTGGAGGAAACTCTTTAATTCAGCTCCACAAACTGGGTGACCTGATGTGGCCATTCAAAAGTTCAAAGAGGAATAAAATCTACAGAGACCTCCCCACAGTTGGGTGCAGGAGGCAGGGGCAGTCTGCCAACCAGCGACCTCAGCTCCACCCTCCATGGACATCAAGCCACTGCCAAAGAGAAGAAAAGTCAGGATTGGCAGAAGGAGGGAGTAGTCTAGGGTCGTGTTCAAATATCAGACTCTGTACGTGAATTATTCACACCCCTATTCTGTGGGTCTCTGTGGATTTCCCCAAAAGGGACAGAATTAGCAGCAGTCTCCACCTATATTAGACCTTAAAAATATTTTTGTCTAAGAAACACTTTAAGAACATCAGTTCTGTACCTGTGGTTCTCGACTCCTTGGGGAGGGGTCCCATATCTGATATCCTGCTATCAGATATTTCCATTATAATTCAAAACAGTGGAAATATTACAGTTATTGAATATCAATGAAAATAATCACCACAATATGAGCAACTGTATAAAAGGGTTGCAGTGTTAGGAAGGTTGAAAACCACTGTGAGAAGGTTGAGAGCCCTGTGGCCCTCCCACATGTTAGAGGCATTTTGGATAAAGGAGACTAGAACTACATAGAACTGGAGAGCGTGCTGTGTGGTCCAGGAGGTGGAGGGTGGAACTTGGGACTTTTCTTGCAAGCATGAGGACCTGAGTTAGAGTCACAGAATCCACATAAAACGCCACTTATGGTGGCGTGCAAGAGTAGTCTCCGTGATGGGGAGGCAGAGACAGTGGACCCCGGGAATCCATAGTTAAGTTCCAGGTAAGTGAGAGACCCTGCCTTAAAAAAAACAAGGTGCATGCTGCCTGAGGAATGATACCCAAGGCTGACCCCTGGCCTCCGTTAATCATTTGCACTACCTTGAAGATGGAGAAAAACTGGCTGAACAGGTGGTGGTGAGAGGTGGGGAATGGGAGAAGTCACACCTTAAGTCAAGACTCAAGATAACAAACTCAGAAAATAGTAGGTGCGGTGGGGAAAATTCTAGAATTTCAGCATAGGGTGATCCCTGCGTTTCATCAAGACATCTCCTGTCACTGTACATCCTGACGATTTGCAGGGCAGAAGTGTGTGGTTTGGGGGGATTTCCTTATTTTCTGAGCCCCAGCTTTTCTGCCATTTTCAAGAGTGAGGCTTGTGTTGGTTTACGGATGTCAGAAAATTCCAGCTGACCTTGAACGAGCCAGAGTTTCTGGATCTTTCTTTAGTTTCATCATCCACAAGGTAAAGACCCATGGTGCGGGAGGAACTCATGGGTGGAGAGCTTGCAAGCACATGCAAGCTCTAGGGGAAAGAAAATGTGTGTTTTCCAGGCCCAGGGGCTCAGATCTGCCAACCTAGAAGGTGAAGAAGAAAGAGTTGAAGTCCAACCTCAACTACAAAGTGAGTTCAAGGCCAGCCTGGGCTACACAAGACCCTGTCTCCAAAAGCTAATGAATTAAAGCACAAGTAAATAAAACGGAGATTATCAAAAGAAACTGCTGAATAAAATATCCCTGTTGTACCAAGAAATAAATGTCTACAGAATGCTTCAGGTGGAGAGAATGCACCTCAGTGGAAGCTACTGATGCGCCATTTGAGGAAGAAATAAAGTTATTACCTTCAGAACTGTCAGCCTCTTGCCAACAGACCCAGCTAGCAACATTTTTGTTGTTTTTATTTGGGGATAGGGTGTTTCTGATAGCCCACACTGGACCCAAATTCACAATCCTCCTGTCTCAGCCTCCAAGCTCTGGGATGACCGGAACTCACCACCTTGCCCAACCCAATCAGCAATACGGTGGCACAGAGCACTCCTCAACCTTTCTTCACAGGCTGTGGGAAATGCCTCGAAGGGGTCAGGCATGGACTCCAGCCAAACGGTGGCTTCCAAGATGCACGACCTTGGGCAAGTTACATAACCTCTTGTACCTTCATTTTCTTATCTCTGAATGGGGGATTAAATTGTACTAGGCTCGTTAGGAGCCTTGCGGTGAGGTGTAATTGGCTTAATTATACCTAGCATGTCAGCAGAGTGGCAAGCCATTGTAAAGGACTGTGTTAGCTGTCATCACTGGGTTTCTTCACCTACAGATAGTCTATGACCCAAAGCTCCTCCTCACAGGCTGCCTCTTGCCAGTCACTGATGGCTTCCAGAGGAGGTGGTGAGCTTCGGAAGCAGGCACCCTGTGACAGTACCCTCCCTGCTGAGGTATGTACCTCCCTCCTCTCCAGAAGTCACAGACTCAGATAAGAGCCTCATGTTTGCAAATGTGTTGGTGAGACTTCCTCGGCAGCTGTACTTCATGTCTCCTTGTCAGACATCTTAATTTGTACTACTGTTTCCTCAGTAGAAGTATTTTCCAAGGTCCGTGCACAGAGCTGGTATATGAGTTTATCCTTATCATAATGCACATATTACATATATGTATGCATATGCTGCCCACTGTATGTTCTATATATGGATATACACTTGTGCTCAGTAGTAATCTGCTTATCCCTAACTTCACTCCTCATGGATTCAGCCATGCGTGGTTAATTGTGACTCTCCCCCCCAAAAAACATCAGATGAGACATTCCAGACACATTCACTCATCACAGCTTTGGTTTGTGCCACTCTGAGTAACATGAAGCAATTCTGTAGATTCTGGGCCAACCCTCCTTGACTCTCCCATTTGTACAGAGTGCCCTTGCTACACACACCACCCTAGGAGTACCATCTTGTTGCAACAGCCTCCTCAGCCTTGCAGTGTCCTATTGTCCATGGCTTCAGGCATCTACTGTGGCTCTTGGACCACACACCTCTCCAAAAAAGAGGAGGAGGGGGCTACTGTACGTATAACGAGCTCACATCCAATAGGAGACCAACACATTAAAAATAGCACTTATTCTGGTTGCCAAAAAGGAGGAAAACCAGTCGGTTAGGCCAGCCTTTGCAAAAAATATTTTTGTGATGTGCAAAGAAAATATAGGGGTTTTGTTTTTGTCTTGATACCACTTAACAAAATTTTAACTTTTTCTTTTATTACATTCGTGTGTGTGTGTGTGTGTGTGTGTGTGTGTGTGTGTGTGTGTGTGCTCGAATGCACATGCATGCATATTTTCTGGCAAAAGCACACATGTGGAAGTCAGAGGGTCATGTTGGGGGAATCATTTATCTCCTTCCACCACGTTGGTGCTGGGGAATCAAATTCAGGCCACCAGACTTAGCAGCAAGGACCTTCACCTGCTGAGCCATCTCACAGACTCTCATTTTACACGTATTGACTGAGTCCTCCTACGCTTCCAGCCTCAAGCTGGGTCATCCCTGTTGCTGAGACTTGTCCTCAGGAAACCATACACACAAACAGGATCTGTGAGATGAAGACACTCTCAGGTCACCTGCGTGCAAATCACCCTCACCAGAATAGCCTGGTTCTGGTCAAGTGACCTGATCTTAGCCTCAGTTGCCACAGTTCCTACCTTGTGGAGATCCTCACGCAAGCTCAATGGTAGACTGGAGTTTGAAGATCTGAGCAAGGAGCCTGGCATTCAGAAACACCCCCAAGGGGCATGGAGGCACTATGGTGACTACAGTTATTCTAGTGAGTGTCAGGAGACTGGAAGAGAATTATTTTAAAGCTCTATTGAGGCTGGAGAGATGACTCCACAGTTCAGGGCACTGACTGCTCTTCCAGAGGACCTGGGTTCAGTTCCAGCATCCATATGAAGGCTCCCAATTATCTGTAACTCCAATTCCAGAGGATCCAGCACCCTTTTCTGGTCTCTGTGGGCACTGCACATGGGAGGTGAGCATACATGCAGGCAAACACTCACATGAAATAAAATTAGATAAATCTTTTTAAAATTTATTTTTATTTTATGTGCATTAGTGTTTTGCCTACATGTACATTTGTGTGAGCATGCCAGATCTCCTGGAACGGGAGTTACAGACAGTTGTGAGCTGCCATGTGGGTGCTGGGAATTGAACCCAGGTCCTCTGGAAGAGCAGCCAGTGCTCTTAATCTCTGAGCCATCTCTCTGGCCCAAAATTAGATAAATCTTAAAAGCACTATTATTGAAGTAGCAAAGGGCCTGGTTTGGTGAGAAAGACTTTGTGGAGAATTGGTTTTGTTTGGTTTTCCATTAAAAGTTTGAGTTTACTCTAATAGAATTGACTTGCTTTTTTTTTTTTATTTTTGAAAGCAATGAAGTCCAACTCTTTAATATCTATATTCCCTGAAAGATGGATTGAGGGTGACCAGCTGTCCTGGGTCACCAGGTTTCCCAAGACTGAGAATTGCTTACACCTGAGTTTGATCCCTAGGATTTACATACTGGAAAGAAAGCTGTTCTTTGACCTCCACACCCCATCACATACAAAATAAAATGAATGAATGAATAAATAAATAAAAGAAATATGATTAAAAATTTAAAACACCAAACACCACTAAAAAAAAAATCCTGCTTAGGATCCCAGCCCTAAATTATAAGGGTGTCTGCAATTGATAAATAGATTTGAAAAAGGCTCAGCAGAAAGTAAATGGTTTCTCTACCACAAGACCTTCTGGAAGTCTCTGCTCAGTGGTGGGTTCCAAGACTCTCTGAGAGAGCAGACTACTGTAGCCATGCCCCTCATTTACATGGCCCTGTTGGGTATTATTCCCAGAACCTGGACCTCTGGCACTGGATGGGATGGATTCAGAAAACCCTAGTCTGAATGTCACCATCAGAGTCCTGGGTTCCATATCATCTCAGTCTCCGCCTTATGGAAGGCCTGGCTTCCCTTGGAACTGTCACATGTCCTTTAGCTTCCTGGTCTGAGTTTCTTCACTTGACTGACCAACTTCACTGACTCATTTCTAAGCTTGGTCTTTAATACTGGGTGAGCCTAGGTTTCCCCCGACCTCCCAGAATGCAGAATACAAGACTTTGGACAACTATGAGACAGTTTCTCCATGTTTCAGCTCTTATTTCTGGGAAGACCATTTGTTCTTAGTAGACATCTCATTCCTCTGAGGAGAGCTGCTAGTGAATGGAGATACTCATGATACTGGTGATGGAGATACTGATGATATTGGTAATGATGCTGATGAAGAAGATGATGAGGGTTGTGATGGAGATGATGATGATACTGGTGATGAGGGTGGTGATGGAAATGCTGCTGCTGATGATGATGATAAAATAATAAATAGCTTATCCTGGTAGAGCATACAACACATGTCAGACACTGCTTCACTTCTGCAAAGTAAGCACACATGGAAATGAGAAAACTGAGTTGAGTGGAGAATCTGTGACTTTTTTCCCCAAGATCACTCAGTTAGTGAGCATCAGAAATGGTCTCCACATGAAAAATCTCAGCCAACTTCATGCTCTTAAACTATGTGACTCTGGAAAACAAACTCAAGTAGTGGAAGCTCTTGGGACTTGGGAGACAGCTGTCGGTCAAGTGCCTGCCCAGCAAGCATTAGGACCCCAGTTCAATCTCTAGAATTCACATGAAAAGTCAGATGTAGTGGTACATACTTGTAATCCCAGCACTGGGGAGGTGGAGGGAACAGGATCTCTGGGGGGCAAGCCAGCCAGCCTAGCTAATTGATACATTCCAGACCAGTGAAAGACTCTGTCTCAAAATACATTGTGAGATCAATAAGAGACCCTGTCTCAAAATACACTGTGAGGTCAGTAAGAGACCCTGTCTCAAAATACATTGTAAGGCCAGTGAGATGGCTCAGGAGGTAAAGGTTTTTGCTGCCAAGCCTGGGGACCTGAGTTCAATTCCCAAGACCCACAAGAGAATAAACTTCCACCAGTTAGTTGTACATGTACATAGAGGGTGTGGGAAACAACATAAATATTATCATTGACTTGGGTTCTCCAAATCCTAGATGTAGATAAGCCCCTCAAAAATGGCTGCCAGTACCCTGAACTTTGGATAACCACCGCTATGTTCCAATTTGTCTAAGAAGGGGAGACATGTTGATATGACTCACACATGTGTGGACCTTGTATCATCTTTGTCATTGAGATTATTTTATTCCATCAGCCCCTCTGTTTCTTTTCATCTCTATAATGAGGAAGCTACCACACCCATGGCCCAAGCCTGCTTCTCTGTGATTGAACCCTTTGACTTATTAATAAACCTAGCATGGCCCCCGCCCCTGCCCAAGGAGATAACAAACTGCCCCACTTCCCGCATCAAACTGTCCCCGTGTCACATCAGTGGCGCCACTGAGGTGACTGGCGCCACTATTACCACGCTCCTCCCAGGTGGGGCAATGAGGGTGAAGTGATGCGTGTGTCCACACAGGAACCAATTGTGCTGAATACTTAGAGGCTTGTAAAAGGTGCTATATAAATCAATTATTAATACTAATCAGGGTGTGATAGTACCATCAGCAGGAGGAGCAAGGCCCAGGCAGGCAGACACCACACCCTCTTTGACACAGCCCTCTAGAATCAGGAAGCTCATAGATCATGTGGAAAGGTGAGAAGAGATGATATCAGAGGGATAAGAGCAAAGCTCTACTCAACGCACCCTACCTGGCACTGCACTAGCTCCACCTCACAGCGCCACCTTAACACAGAAAATTCTAGAACCTCAGAGATGTTAGGCATGTCTCAGCACTGTACCTAGCCATGGGCAATGATGCCCATATAGACATGTCTCTCAGGAGTGTTGGTCACTTCTCAGCATGGGAAGCTCTGGGCTTGGCTGATAGTTTGCAAAGCCACTTCCTGTTTCTCCTTGGGGGTCTGCTTTGGGATGAAAGAAAAGCATTTCCTCGTGGGATGGATATGACGGCTTGGTTCTGTGCTTATTCTTGAACATTCTGTGACCTTGGTCTGGTTCGGTGACCCATTCCAGCATCTGCAAATGTCACTGTGGGTGATATGAGAGCCCCACCAATAAAATAAATAGAAGAAAACGGGCAGCATGTGCTGTCGTATTCAAAATGGAGTGGCCTACACCAGCACCCTAAGAGAGGGGTATCTCTGTTCTAAGAGAAAAAAAAATTGAATGTTTGATCAGCATAAGTTTCCTGAGAATCTAAAGCTCCCAGGACGATGGCTTGGGGTGGGGTGGGAGTGGGGAGCAAGAAGAAATCTTGAAGTATGGAGAGGCACAAAGAAGGCTTAGAGGGGGCTGAGTAGTTATGATATAGACAGAAGCCTCCATCTCCAGGAACACCACAATCCCCTTATGTAGGGAGGTGTAAACAGTAAAGGCAGCTGCCAGGCAGATCCCAGTACTCGGGAGGCAGAACCAGGTGGATCTCTGTGAGTTCGAGGCCAGCCTGGGCTTCCAAGTGAATACCAGGAAAGGCACAAAGCTACACAGAGAAACCCTGTCTTGAAAAACCAAAACCAAACAAACAAACAACAAAAACAAAAAATAATAAAGGCATTTGGTAGGCAGAACAATGGCCTTGTTAAATGTCCACCTCCACATCCACTGGAGTCCCCAGACCTATGATAACTTACACCTCAGAGGGAGAGACTCTGAAGACATAATTGAGTTAGAGATCTTCAGATGGGGGCATGATTCTGCTTTCCTAGATAGGCAGCATCATTATGGGGTCCTTATTAGAGGAAGCCAGGAGGGTCCTGGTCAGAGATAGAAGGACCTAACAGAGATTGGACCTGAAAAACAGCATTTGAAAAATGGAAGTTTCTAGAAGCCAAGGGAGATGGATGGTTTTTATCAGTTGAGAACTTAAGGAAAGGGTCTACACCTAGTCCTTGTCAAGGTGGAGCTGTTTCTGCAGCTGTGGGTGGGGCCTGAGACTGTCCGTCTGGTTGACGTCAGTGCAGTGGGTCCATGAGCCACTCACTCCGGATTAGAGACGGGGGAGACAAGGGGATCAGTTAAATTCTACAACAGCCTCCAATGAGGGGTGCCTGAGCACAGAGGACTCTGTGGTATCCTTTCTGACATCTGAAATACTACACAGTACTGAATTGTTTTGAACTGTTGGTCACTAGCCAATGGCACTATTTAGGGAATTTGTGGAAGCTTTTCAGGAGGGACCTAACTGGTCAGCCAGGGAGAGTCCCTGGTCTAGGTATACTAGCTGTTGTACAATCTGCTTCCTTGCGGTCCATGAAGGGAACACCAACACTTCTCATAGGAGCCCATCTCCATGGTGTTCTTCCCAAGAATATAGAGCCAAGCAACCATGAACAGAAGTCTCCAAAACCACAAGCCAAAGGAAATATAAGAAAAGTACAATCCACAGCAAGTGCTCAGCATGGGGTGTGTTCCAGTCCCACCAAGATTTTTCTCTTCGTTGGGCCAGAGATTCGAGGGTAGCTTTTGCACCTTACCTGGGTTTCCCCGCTCTTCGTGCTCGGCACTGGGCCTAAAGCCCAGTACTTACAAGCCCGCTTCTTATGTCTGTTGCATGGGTCAGTGAACTGATGGTAGCACCCTATGCCACTTTACTTCCAAAGCCATTTTCAAAACCAAAGGGCGATGGTCATAGAGATGGCTCAACAGGGTAAAGGTGATTGCCACCACGCCTGACATCCTGAGTTCAATCCCAGGGACCCACAGGGTAGAAGGAGAGAACTGACTTCCACAAGTCATTCTCTAACCTCCACACGTGGGCCATGATACTGGTGCATCCCTAAACACACACACACACACACACACACACACACACACACACACACACACACACACACACACTGAATAAATACGTACTTTTTTGTTTCATTTCTAAAACAAAGTGGGGTGGAGTTGGACTTCTTAAGCACCTACTCTGCCCCTGGTTGCTTTTTCTCATCAAGAATCCTCCCAGAAGCCCTAAGACTGCAGAGATGGACGCTTAGGCCTCAGCAGGTTGAGGTTTCTGTTCAAGACCCCATTACTATAGACAAATGAGGATCTAGTGGGGATTGTCCCCTACACTAGCCTCTCCTTGCTGACTCTATGACAGGAACCCTTCTCTGACCCTTAGTATTTCCCGCTGACAGTCAATCAGTTTTCTTTGATCCACTGGGCTGGGCCAGCAGTTCTGTGCTGGCTCATAGCCTCCTCTTACATTTATTAACTGTGAATTTATCTCCCTGGGGAGATAGGGCTGTAGGTGAAGGGCCCCTGCCCACACCTGGGCAGGTCTTACCTGCTCTAAACAGGTCAGCAGGCAAGTAGGAGCCTTTTAATTATCTTCTTCCGCCCCTGCCCCCTCCCTCAAGTTCAAACCTGTACTGTAAACACCAGCATCAGGACCAAAGGTAATCGAGGTGAAGCATGCGGGCATTAACCCATCACATCCCTTGATAAGGCCGGCATTTCACAGCGCCATAAATGAATTCCTGCCCGGAGATAAAGAGCGGCAGTCAGTCAGCAGAGGCACTGTTGCACACTGGGAGCCAACTGATGCTATCTTGGCACACAGCAAGAACTCCACCCAACCGAGTGTGTCCTGCTAGCAGGTGAAGGGTTTCGGCCACATCATCATCATACCTTCCCTCAGTCACTCTCCGCTGACTTTTTTATTTACTTATTTTTTTTTTAGTTTTTGAGTCAGGCTCTCTCACTGAACCTGAAGCTTACTGATTCCCCTAGACTGGCTGGCCAGTGAATTCTAAGGGTGTCCATCCTCCTCCACCCGGAGCTGAGGTGATAGACGTGCACCACCATGTCCAGCTTTTATGTGGGAGCTGGGGATGGGAAGCCCAGGTCCCAGGGCTTGCACAGCAAGTTCTTCTCCACAGCACCTCTCTGTGCCTCTCTAATGCAACCGTCTACCTGCGTACTGTGTACAGCTGGCAGGTCATGGGCCCTGGGGAGATGACGGACCTGAGCGGTACATTCCCCGCTTCCTCCAACACTTGTTATAGTGTGTGTGTGGGTGGGAGGAGGTTCTACAGGAAACTGATTACATGTATGTAATTCGATTACATGTATTCAACTGTATGGGGGAGCCGGCAGCCAGCTTTGTTTTGTTTGCTTTGGTTTTCGACTTTTTGTGTTTTGCAACAAGGTTCCTATGTAGCCCAGGCTAGCCTGGAACTTGAGATACTCCTCCAGTCTCATCCTCCAGAGTTCTGGAGTTATAAGTGTGTGCTACCATGCCTTGCTCAGGTGGGTCGTTCTTAAATAACTTCTTTTTGTTTTTAAGTTAACATACAAAGTATGAGGTGTCGTGTCATTTTTAACAAAGTCTACTCAGGTATGGTTTTAAATAAACCCCACAGAGACTTTCTTTTTCTGTACAGTCAATGGATCTCTAATCCTTTAATATGGATTCAGAAGGTAGTTGGGGAATGCCAATGATTTTTCTGATTGGGGGAATTCTCGAATATGGTGAACTTGCTATACCAATTCCCATAGGATACCCCAGGGTCAACCCTCATGTATGTCAATCACCATTGGATACTCCTTGGACTTGCCACCTCTCAGGTCTCTATACCAACAGACAGCAAGAAATAACCTCTACCCAAGAGCTTTGCAAAGCTCTATTTCCAAGGATAATGTGATGGAAACAAAAACTCAGGGAATGTAGAAAAGATGGTCAGCCTGACATCTTCAAGAGTCCAGCTTTGGAGGCTGGAAGAGGATGCCATGGGAAAGTGCTTACCTTGTGAGCACAAAGGCTTGAGTCAGGATCTCAGAATTCACACAAAAAGGCCAAGTGGGTCTAATCCCAGTACTTGGATGGGGCAGAGACTTGAAGATCCCTGGGACTCACTGGCTACCCATCTTAGCTGGATAAGGGACTTCTGGGCCAGTGGGAGACCCTATCACAAAGAGAAGTGGACAGGGTTCTGAGGGAGGGCAGCTAAGGTTGACCACGTACATGTGCACATGTGTGAATGTGCTCTGCACAAACATGTACACACCTGTAATCTCAGGAAGATGATGAGGTTTGGGCTAACCTGAGCTACACTGGGACACCCTGTCATTTAAAAAAAAAAAAAAAAAAGGCCTGAGGAAAAAAGGAAGGGACAGAGACAGGGAGGGAGGGAGGGAGGGAGAAAGAGAAAGAAAGGGAGGGAAGGAGAGGGAAGAAGAGTCCATTTTCATATATTGAAATTAATTTTAGACACTAATTTAGATGCATCCTTCACCTGAAAGTTATTTGACTCTTAAGACAAAAAAAAAGCCAAAAAGAAAGCAAAATAAAGGACTCACAACCATAAACTTGATGTTTTTCAAAATCAGTCTACACAAATATTCATGCGTAGTGATGTGCCCCTCCCCGCAGCGTGGTTTTTGACACAAAACCCTATGTGTCCAGGAAGTGCAGAAGGCCTGCAGAAGGTGTCTAACACTCCTAATCACCTGTAACGATGGAGTCAAACCCAAAACTTTCCATGTGAAGAGTGATGACAAGAAAAACATGTCAGTATTATTTCCACAGATGAACTTGGACGCCAGGGACCTTCGGGTCAAATCCCACTGCCCCCTCTTTCTGCTTGTGTTATTTTGAAACATTATTATACCCTCCCAATCTTTCCGCTTTGGGGATCTGTGACTTTTCCTGAGTCATGGGATGGAGTTGGGCAGAGGGTAGGCACTAGAAGATTTAAGAGAAATCATGCACGAAGAGATTTCATGCAGATGACCTATGAGGGCTGTCGAATACACCCACATCTAAACAGCATGAGTATGTAGCATAGTGTTTTCCAGAATTTAAATGTATTATATGTTTTAATAGAAGAAATGGCCAATGAATATCTTTGAACTTGGTAGTTACTTAAAATTAGCATTTCAAAGGCTGGGGGTGTAGATCTATAGTAGAGCACTCACTGGTGAGCATGAGGGCCTGGGATCCATTCCCAGCATTGTAAAAGGAATTTATTTCTCAGATGTGGCACTACCTTTAACCAGGGTTAGGACCTATAAAGCATCCCAACAGTTGTGCCAGGGGTCATGGTGATTAATAACTAGGAAAAAGGTTTGAGGACAATCGACATGGCTTCCTACTTTTTCAGACAAACTCCTAGAAGCCAGGAGAGGATTTGAGTCTGTTTGCTTTAGGAGTATAAAGCTAGGCTTCTTGTTTGTCAACAGTATAAAGTGTTCTCCAAATCGGAGATCGAGAGAGGTTTTCACTGCCCCCCCCCCTGAAATGAATTTATGAGCCAATGCCTAAGCCCTGCAAAAAGTAACATTTAAAATTTCAGTCTCTAGGTGCCTAGAATTTCCTGTAAGTTCGTGTAATGTAAAGTCTGTGTCGTGGCCTCTGTGTCACTCAAATGTGAAAAAACGAACAGCCAGAGAGTGGAGTGATCGCATCTGAGGAGTTTGCTATAGAGAGACCAAGCCTGGAGAGGGAATTCTTCACTCTTCCTCCATTCCCAGGGCAATAGGACATGGGCCAAGGAGAAACGAAAGACAGAGTGGCAGGCTCGGGGTGGAAAGCTTTTTATCATCAGATTCTCATGGAAGCTCATGGCCCCCAAGGTTTCCAGAAACCCTTGGATCTTCAGCCCCGGATGAGGGATGATTTTGAGATGACAGATGGCACCATGAACAGGCTAAGGAAGTATACAATTGCCTTCCCTTAGCCAGTTTACACTGCTGTTTGTGTGAATGTACTAGTCACAGATTGGACGAATGAATGAATGAATGAATGAATGAATGAATGAAGAGTCCAGCAATGAATGAATTGATAAAATGGGATACACAAACTCCTCTATTGAATGTCAGTCACACATATGAAGGTCATGTCTCCAAAATCCCTCATTCCCCAAGCTTACCAAGTCCTGTGGGTGATGGTTTGAGTTTTCCCTTCTGGGGAGGGAGCTGTGAAGATGGCAGTTCTGAGGAGAGCAATTTGTCTAAGGTCAGAGGCAAGGAAGGACGGAGAGGCAGGATTATGCAGAGTAAATATTTAAGCATGGGAAGCTCGATAGCTGTTAAATGCGTTCAGTCACAGGCTCGTCTTTAAAAATCAATATTCTCCCTAACAGCAACAGCACGCAGGCTTCCGTAGAATGGGGGCAGACTTATACAAACTGGCGACTCAGAAGGCAGTTGGAGCTGGCATCTCCGGTAGGTGCTCCCAAAATGGTTTAAAGACATTGTTAAAGACACAAAAGCAAACGCAGTAAGGCACTCTCCTGCAAGGTCTTTTCCAGGAAGCAGAGGCTTCAAGAATGACTGAGTCAAGCGCAAGGCCCTGGGTTCGATCCTCAGCTCCCACCACTGCCCCCCCCCCAAAAAAAAAGAATGACTGAGTTGATGGAGAGCACACTTTTGTCCTGGGCTGGATGGGGTGGGAGGGGGGATTAGAGATGAGCAAAGATAGGTAAGGCCGGGACCAAGAAAGGTCCTAGCGTTTCTCCACAATCATGCAAATAAGCAATGACTCAGGGTTAGAGGCTGAAGCAGACAGCAGGTGCAGAGCCAGAAAACACATCACCCTGCCAAATTGGACCCCACACCCGTCTCCCCACAGTCGCTGCCTTTGAGTGACAGTGGTCAATGCCAGTGTTCTCTGCACTGGAGCTCCAAAGTCTGAAGACTTTGCCCTCAGCTAGGACACACAGATTCGGCACACCCAGGGCCTCCTCACTGCCCGATGGGATGTGATCTCATTGCTGGACTGTGCCTGGCACTGTTCACGAGGGTGAACAGTGTGAACTGCCTCAGGTGTGACTGGACCCCCTCCCCCCCAAGACAGGATGTGCCCACTCTCTCCTGGAGCTAGAAGATCGTCCCTAAATAAACACTTTCCACTTAAAATCCTACCTAAGTTCAAGGTGCCCCTCCCAAGCCCCTCCCTCAAGGCTCAAAGTACTTGTGTTTTTCTAAGATGTCTTTGACGGATGCATAGTATCTCTCTCTCTCTCTCTCTCTCTCTCTCTCTCTCTCTCTCTCTCTCTCTCTCTCTCAGGAATCCCATGCCATTTGTAGTTACATCCATATTGCAGGATAACCAACCGGAAATGTTTAGGTTAACCAACATTTTTTTTTTCATGATGAGAGCACACAGATCCTCTTTGCTAGCCATCTCACATGATACTGTTAACTAGAACCGACTTTGGTTCCTGACTGCCTTTGTATCTATTGATCAATGTTTCCCCATCCTCCGCCTCCAGCCTTGTACCCAGTGTTCTACCCTCAGTTTCTGTTTCCGGTGTGTGTAAAATGAGTGCACAAACAGCACTTGCCTCAGAGGCATCATGTATACCATCATCCCTAACTGGATGCTAGGCAGTCTTGGGTCCAAATCTATGCAGTAGAGTGTCATGAACCTGCCTGCAGACCACAGCTCTGCCTGCTGTGGGCAGTGATGAAGTCACTAGACTACTCTCTGCAGTGGAGGAAAGAGATGCTGTACCTGAGATGTCTTGATGAGATAAGACATGTGAAGTGTTCATCACAGGGGCTGGCACAGAGAAAGAGAGGATTAATGAGATGTTCTTGTGATAAAAGGAAGATCCATAAATGTTAGAGACATTTATTTTAATTAAATTAATTAAGATATGGTTAAAAGATGATAGTCAGGTAGGTTAAGTGATAGGTGAATAATATAGATAGATGATAGGTAGATAGATGATTTATAGACGATAGAAAGGCAGATATATAAATGATATACTAATAAATATTACAGTTAGGTTAAGGGTGATAGGAGCATTTAGATAAGTGACAGATTAATGAATATTATAGATAGATACAGTTAGTCATAGATAGATAGATAGACAGACAGACAGACAGACAGACAGATAGATAGATAGATGATTGATAGATAGAGAGATAGATAGATTGCCTGAGTCAAAATTAAAACTTATTAATGTTAAATAATATTCTTGTTAAGAACTGAGGAAGTTAGAGATTGGGGAGGTAGATCAGCTATGCAAGTGTGATAACCAGCTTTCTGCTCCCTAGAACCCATGTAAATGCCAGGTGTGCATGGAGACCTACCTGTAATGGTAGCCTCAGAAAGTGGATGCCTGGGTTGTGCCTCTCACTCCCCAGCAAGCTAGCTAGCTAAACCAGCTGTACCAGCTACTGGTGGACTCTGGTTTTGATGAAGAGACCCTGCCTCCATGAATAAGGTTGGAGAGAGATGGCAGATGGTTCCTGACAGCATTCTCAGGCCTTCCCATTCATGGTCATGCCTGTGTATGTCCATGCCCACACCACATGAGTCTACACTCATGCAAACTTGCACACAAACACTTGGACTTTGAGGAAGTTGGTTTTAAATATCACTCATTGTCTTTTCCTAGAAAAAAGACATGTGAATCCAAAGCAGCGGGTGCAGCTTACATTGGTAAAGGGCTAAAGGGTAGGCCTGAAATGCTGGAAATGGATATGCTCTGGAGACCTAGTTAAGCAGGTGCACACAGCAGATGTTAAAAAGAAACACTGCTTTGGGCCAACGAGATGGCTCAGTGGGTTATGGTGCCAGCCACGCCCCCATACCTGACCATCTGAGTTCAATTCCCAGGACCCACATGGTCCTTTTAGTGGTCCTCTGACATCCACATAAGCTCCGAGGGATACACCCCTACACACACACACACACACACACACACACACACACACACACACACACAAACATACACACACACACACACACACACACACACACACACACCACATATACACACATGCACGTGCACATACACCACATATACACACTTGCAGCGCACATACACACACACACAAATCAAAATAAATAAAACATAGAAACACTGAGTTAATCACATTGGTGAGAAGCAGCAAGAGGAAATGAGACAGAGAGTCTGATCAGGCAATTTCACTTGATGCAAAGACCAGAGAAAGGAGAATTGGTCCCACGTTGCACACACAGATGCCTTGTAGGAAGATAACGTCAGATAGCAAGTGGAGAACATTGTGGCCACACCCCCTGACTGCTGCCTTGAATCTGATGTGCATCCTCAAATCCATTCCACTTATTCCAGCATTCTTGCATTGCTGGGGTTCACAGTATCTGCACCCCAAGCAGAATAATGACACAGGAGCCAAGATAGCTGATGGCTCATCATTTAGCCCCACACCCACCCCTGCAGTTTTAAACCTTGACCTGTTATTGTCTTCCTTCATTCTCAAAGCATGCATGGAGGAGATGGGTGCTAATGTTCCCACTATGCAGCAGAGGAAACTGAGGCACAGAGTTAGTTCAGAGATGTGTTCATGACCCCACAGACCTCTGAGCCCAATCCTTTAGCCACTGCATTCTAGGTCTCTAGGATCCTGACATTAGTCACACACAGCCCTCACCCCCTCCTAAGTTCATCCTCACCGGATGCAGCTGTTGCTGATTGAACCACCCTTTAGATGCATCCTCTGAATCCTTCTTAACGCACTCTGCTCAGCCATCATCAATCTCCTGGAATTGGTGTGGGTGGTAAAGCCACTAAACCAACTAGAACTGTAGCTAAAAGCAATATAAACCAAAGCAGACCCCTCTGATGGGACAGGACAGTGCTCAGGAGCCAGGAACTGCCTGGAGACTGAGAATGGATGTCTACTAGGTTCAAAGGCTTGGAGGTCACCCCCAAGTAATGCCTTCTGAACCCTGTTTCCCCTTATTTCTATGTCTTTCTGCTCAATATACTAATTTCCAAGGAAGTGTCCATCATTTGCAACTCTGCTAGGTGCAGAGCCTTTGCCCAGCATAATAACACAAAGTGGCATGAGTACCCCAAAGGGAAGTGAGAGGGTCTGTATGATACAGACAACAATTCTGGGCAGTCCTAAACACCACTACCACTACCAGTTTCCATGCCAGACCTAATGCACTTAACCAGTCCCCTGAACTCCAGTGGGGGCATGGATTGCCAAGTGGGTTGATTGGCTTGGGCTGCAAGCCACCACTGAACCAGTCCTGCTGGTGGTTATGAACACAGCCTGGGTGTTTCACTTGGGAGCTAACTCATCAGCCCCAAAAGGTGCTTTTGAAAGCCTCTGATGAAATCAGCCCGTTGATTAACGCAATTAGCGCCATTAAGACAGGAAGTTGTTAACCTGAATCAATTACCCACAGACATCTGTCACGCTAAGTGTTCCTCTTCGTCTTGGACAATATTGCTCTGTTTGGTGTTTCACAGTGATGACCATTAAAAATAAATGATTACTGTTGATTTTCTATTGATATAGCTATTAGTGCATTGGTGCCTGTGTGTATAGGCCGCTTACGTGTAGTGTACAGAAAATAGATGGGCTAACAAAAGGAAGTAGGTATTGACTCCCATCGCTCATGCTGGGTGGTAAATATTGACCAATGGAAAGAGGCTATCTGCTGAGGATGAGCTAAGAGCAGAGTGTTCACATCAGCTCGATTTCTCTTTAATTACCTGTATCATTTATTATCACTGATGCAGAGGCCATGATGCAAGAACATATTTCCCTTCGCTCTGGTGTCTGAATTAGACTCCACAGTCAGATGGTGACGCCAAAGAACTTTCTGCAAATGGGCTGTCCGTCTGCCTTTGCTTCTTGTCTCCTCTCAGAACGTCCAGCATATTGACCTGCAAACTTAGCCCAATCCTATCCATCTCCCACAATAACCGAGGTGCATTTCCCTAAATCCAATCCCTAATTGGCAGAACAACTATCCAGAATAAAAATGCTTGACGTGTGTGGTGCTCTTTCCTGCTGGTTGTCTGCACAAACCTCAGAAGATGCACTCAGTCTTCTAGAAGCCTGGTAAAGGTCATGGTGACAGCTGCTGTGTATGGGCCAGGAATTCTTTCAAGTATGGTCCATGTCTGAGCTAATTCAACCCCCCCGCCCCGACAAGTTCTGAGGGTCGTGCGGTGATGGCCTTGTTACTGTGGAGGGAATCAAGACAGAGAATGTAAACCTTACTGCACAGCTGGCCTATAGGAGTAGTCCAGCCATCAGCTGATTTCTATTGCTTTCTCAGCCTTGTTCAGCACCTCTCCAGTACAAATGGTTTTACTTAAAGTTTGATAGCAAGGGGTCAGATTTCATAAATATATTCTCGTGGCAGAAAATTTTCAACATATGCATGAGCATTTGCACATAATGTGTAAGAGTGTGTGTGTGTGTGTCTGTGTGTGTGCACATGTGCACACGAGGGTATCTGTGCCTGTGTATGTCACGCCATCCCATAGAAGATGATCCTGGGACACAGTAAACTTAAGTCATTCACACACCCTGTCAGTAGAGGAAGAAACACGCAAGCCAGTCTCTATTCCCTGACTTTCTCCTTCAGAACAATAGGGAGTTCTTGAAGGGACACTGGGTTTCTTCACTTCACCAGGGCTTGGAATGAATGCTGTAGGCCCAGAGACAGTCCATAATGGTCTTCGTTTCTGTGAGGACCTGGCATCTGACAGCCGCATCCAGAAATACCTGTTGGATCAATTGGAGTGACTGAATTTAACAGAGCACATCGGCCTCAGCTGGGCAAAGGGGGGAGGGGATGCCCAGGGCAACTCAGAGCGACTGGGAAGGGATCACCACAGGGAAGAAAAGGATCCATTGTTTCCAGCCCAGAGAACCAGCCTCCTAGCATCCTTAAAAGGAGTGTGAAACAAGTATACCAGAAGGGCAAGCCAGGGCTTCCCCTAGGACCTGGAGCTAAGATGGCAGTCTCTAGCTGGTTTGTGAAAACTGGGTATTGGCTGGGCTTCAAACCCATGGTGGGGGTGTGGTCAGCTTCAGGGCTCTGAGGAAGCTGTGCAGGGTTTGAGGTTTCCACAGCGGGGGGATTGCTTCAGAATCCAAGCACTTACAGATAGAAGAAGTTAGAGAAGAGGAGAAGGGGGAAGAAGAGACCAATGATGTCCCATAGGAGGAGGCCATGGAGGTGTGGATACAGGGTGGATTTATTCCTTCAGTTTATTTAGTTTCATTCCAGTTTCTCTAGACAGAATGAACTCCTGAAACCAAATTTAATCCCCCCTTTTAAAAAAATTTATCATTATATTCTCTGTGTGTGTATCTGTGCTTGTGTGTGTCTGTGTGTTTGCACAACATGTAGATGGGTATATGTAACATGGTGTTCGTGTAGAAGTTGGAGGATACATGGAGTAGGAATCCCTCCCCTCATGCGGGACATATACAATAAGCACTTACTGTATACCAGCGTTGCTTTAATACACAAAAGACTGCAGTCTCCATGCTGCTGAAATGGGTACCAAAGTGTACAAATGACTAAACGGGCCTCAGTGAGTTCATTGGGTGGCCCTGGGTCCAAGAATCTACCTGGGGGTGCAGGTCAGAGAGTCTACCCAGGGTGTATAGGTCAGTGAGTCTACTTGGGGGTACAGATCAAAGGGTCTACTTGGTGTCCCTGGGTCAGCAGGTCTACCAGATGACCCTGAATCATGCTACTAGCACATGGGGAAGGCAGGTTCCACAGCGCCAGATTTTGATTTCTATGAGGTCTTAGGTGGAGGAACAGGAAGGATTATTTATTTGTTTGTTTGTTTATTTATTTGGTGTGTGGGGGTGCACATGCCATGATAACTGTGGAGGTCAGAGGATAACTTGTGGGAGTTGGTTTTTCTTCCTACCATGTGGCTTGATAGCATGCCCCTTTACCTAAAAGCCAGCCCTGGGTCATTCTCTGGTCCCACATTTTCCTGCTGGGTGAGCAGGGTGTTTTGAGAACAGAGTGCATCTGGGAAGGGAGAGCCTGCCAGACAAAGCCAATGCATCGCAGCTTTCACCCTCTCCACCTGCTCAGTCCCCTTCTCCATCTTGGGTCACACCAATGCCTCTAGGATGACTCCACCAGGGGACTGTCACCTGTAAGGCTACCAGCCTCACATTCATCCTCAAGCCCTCCCCACCTTGTCCCTCCAATCAGTTTAATTGTGACTGTTCCTATGTGGTAAAGGAGGGGCCGAGAGACAGAAGAGGTTGGCTAGACCCTTCCAGAAAGCATTAACACTGGATCTCTTGTGTCAAATCTTGTGACCAGCGTGGACCTAAAATCATCAATCGCTCCCATCATCCTGGGGATAAAGCAAAACTGCTTTAGTGTGGCCTCCAAAGTCCCCTGCGATCAGGATTGTGAGCCCCTGCCCCCCTCCCACTCCAGCCTGCTTCTAACAGTTGCTTTATATTATTTCATATATAAAGGATTTAGCTCAGTGCCAGGCAGGGCATACAGAGGACACTCATTCAGCATCGGCCACTCCCTCTGCTATTTAATAATGAGTCTTTCTTACTAAAAAGCTAGTAAATGCAATCAGCTGGTCATTACAAGTTCTGCTTTGGAAACTGTGTGTGTGTGTGTGTGTGTGTGTGTGTGTGTGTGTGTGTGTGTGTGTGTGTGCCTGTGTGCAGGTGTATATGTAGGGGGTGTTGGGGGGGGGTGCCGTGTGCAGTGTTCATCTCTAAATCTTTCCTTCATATTATCTAAGTTTAAACTCCACCAATTATGGAATCTAGAGCTACAGGGTTCTGAACCCTGTAAACAAAAATGCTTGGGGCCACAAGTGTACCCATTTCCTATTTGGAAATATTTGTCTATGCCATGAGTTATCCTGGGGACAGGACTCAAGACTAAACATGAATTGTACATAGACAGGAGGCACTTTTAGGCAATATTTTGACTCAACCTGCATGGATCTGTCTCACAGTCTGGAATATTATTCTGTTTGTGGCATTAGTTGTGGATTTGGGGACGGCCGTCTTCAAACATGCCTACGTCGAGCACTGTACCAAATGCTACCTACAGAACTCCAGTCCACCCCCAGCCACACCAGATGGGTAATACTATCTTCATTTCACAGACAGGAAACTCAGGCCCCCAAGGAAGCAGAACGCATGGCCTGCTCAAAGCCCCATAGCTAGAAAGTGGCCGAGCTTTGATTTGAACTCACACACATCGTCGATCTCACCTCCTGCCTTCTACCATGGCTGCAAGATTTGGGCACAGGTACATCAGAAGATGTGGGGAGGGTGGATTTTTTTTTTTTTTTAAATAATTTAAGACCGATAACATTCCCCACATCTATCCCTCACTACAAGAAAGAATCTAGTGGTTTCCACTCTGCCTGGCTGCCCCAAGGCCTTCAGAAAGTTCCTTGGCTCTCTGAAAGTCCCCAGCTGGAGTCTTCCTTCCTGTTTTAAGTAGTGAAAGCTAGATGACACCAGCCCAGGCCCGAAATAGTTTCAGATCTAAATTTAACAACAATGGCCGGGCTCCAGCCTGACCCTGCCGAGAAGAAAGGGGAGGGGGGGTGAGGGGGGCAGAAAAAAAAAAGACACAGTGACAACTAATTCTTCACAAATTAAGACAATCATAAAGGTTCCTTTCAACTGTCAGGGCGTATTCTTAGCAAGAGCGTAACACTTAAATCAATTCCAGGCTGTAAAAAACGGTATAATAACAGGAAGCAAGGCTACAGACCTGACTTCCTCCTGGGAGACAGGGGATTTGCAGGGTGTCAGTAGGCTGGCCCTGCAGGGACAGAGATGGAGCCAGGCAGCTCTTGACTCACCAGCGGGCTCTTATCTCTGTGTGACCGCCCACGAACTCCATCTGGGGCTGCCCAAGCAGCCCCTGGGTGGAGTTCTGGAACTAGAACCTTCCATAGCCTCTTGCTCACTTTCCTGGTCAGTCTTCTGGAAACGGACGGCCCCAGTGCCAGCGTGCATGGAGGGTACAAAGTAGAAAGGACAGGTCTTCACACCTGCAGATGGGGAGGACACCATGGTGGCCAGGGGACCAAGAGAGGAGGTGCTGGGCTCCCCCGTATCTTTGGTGTACCTCTGGCCGGGTCCGTAGTCATGGTAGAGTGTGGGTTGTGAGCGCTATGTGCGTGGGTTTGAATCCCAGCTCTAACATTTCCTGACTATGCAGCTTTGGACAGGGAACGAGGCTCCTCTTCCTCAGGGACTCAGCTTTGAATCTGTGAAATAAGATGTCATTGCCTATATGTCAGGGCTGGGGCTGATCAAGGTCCTGTAGGCGACATTTGGTGCAGTGGCTGAAGAGAGCCATGCTTGAAGAGGTCTTGACAAGTGTTACAGGTTGAATATTTACAGACACCTAACCCCAGCCAGCCCAGGACCCAGGCAGGACTTTTTCTCCAAAACAAACCATTCCTTGGACAGATCAAAGACCTCCCTATGGCTTGGCTGGGGTTCCTTGCCCTTTGTAACAACCTTAGTGTACCCCCTTGCCTAGGAAGAAAGCCAGCACGCCAGCCCTGTGACCCCCGCCAGGCTCCTCTCTCATTTTCCATTACTTGGACACAGGCCCCCAACAAACCCTTTCCATATTTAATATGGAAAATTCCTTCTTGTTTGGTGCTTTTCAGTAACCCGCACCAAAACATTCCTGGATGTATCTCCTTTCAGTCACTTCTTCTCAGGCCTTTTTGTTCCTTCCAAGGGAAAACTCCAATTCCTTACCCAGCTCCAGGGCCCATGCCGCCCTTCCAGCCTCAACTTCTACCTGTGTGCCCTGGTCCAAGGTGCCTCTTGCTGTCCCCTGAACCTCTCAAGCTGCTTCTGCCTCAGGGCCTTGGCATCCACTCGTCCTCTGTCAGGGCTAGCCTTCTCTAGGTCTTAAGGCCTCCCTAATAACCCTTCAGACTGTAGCTCAACTGTCAGTACTGAAGAGGCCTTCTCAATCTTGATAGCAACAGGCTTCCTGTTTCTGCTTGCCAATCAATATTTCCTCCTGAGACAGCTCTGCATCACCCTCCACACTCAGCTCATCCGAGGGCCCACCTCGAAGGCAATTGTCTCAACAGCAGCGGCTTGCACACAAAAAAATCTCTTTGAACTCCTCAAACCCTTACAGAGTGTGGGGACACTGTGATCACTATAGATGAGGAAACAGAGCTTGGGAAGGTTATTGAACTCCCTGGGAGGCGGTGGGTAGTCACAGGACAGAAAAAGGTTCTCAAGCCCACTGCCTTATCAGGATATTTTTAGCTCTGGTGAAGAAATGATACCACTAGTATATGCACAGTGTCCCAGGATCCTCTTCTGTCTTCAGCACTGAGTAGGTCCTCAGCACAGAAATGGATCTACATGTGCCTCCAATGGACTAAGAGTAGCCCACTGACAACACACTTTCATAAGGACCCTGGAAGGTGGGCCCTGGTCACTCTCTGTCTGTGCTCTCCTCTGTCCTGCCTGTGACCCTCGGAGGCTTCACCCTTACAAACAGTCTCTCTGGTGATGCCTGGATGCAGTAAGGACTTTCCCATGGCAAAGGACTGTGAGTGACTCCTTCAGGAAGGAGAGCCCAGAATGATGGAGGCACACCCCCACAAATTTATAACCGTGTTCCTGAAAGTCTATGTCTTTCCCTGCCATGAGGTTCAGAAACCTCATCTTTTAAGACTCACAGCCCTGCATGTAAACCACCAACCACTGGTAGATTCTGGGGGCTGGAGGGGCCCTGTTTCTCATCTCTCTCTCTCCTCTCTTCTATGAAATTCTCAGTGTTTGGACCATTTGGGATGTGCTTTCTACTTCCTGCAGGGAACCAACCACACACAAGTACAAAGACACCTCACCTCCTTCATTTCACAGATCAGCTAAAATAGGCCAACGGAGTCAGGCATGAGCCACCCAAGGTCACGTGGCCTGGCTGCGCAGCAGAGCCCAGGTGTGGCTGTCCCCAGCGCGCCTGCTCCATCTTCATGCTGCCCCTTGCTCCGAGGACCCTCCTGAGCAAAGGCTGTGGAGTCTCATAGTCCTGGCTACCAAAACTCAACTTTGTGGCCATCAACGTAGGACTTAAAACCTTCCCTGACTTTCCTCATTGAAAAATCAGGCATCAAAATGGCAGTGTGTGGTAACACTTAGAAAAGAAGCCAACAGGTACTTAATAATACAATTATTATTATTATTATTATTATTATTATTATTATTATTATTAGTGTTATTACTATTATTATTATTATCATTACTGTTGTTATTGATACCTCTCAGCTCATCCTTGCCACCCCAAGACTTCCAATTCCCTGGAAGTAATGAAAGCAGGATGAATTACCATGCCCAAATTACCCATAGGCCCCTTCTCAACAGGCAGGTCTGTAACCCCAGCTAACCTAACTGGGTCAAAGTTGTACCTAGCCCCTCCTTTCCTGGTTCCCCCTCCCCGCTCTGAGACAGGAATTATCCCGGCGCCCAGCGCCTCGGAGGGCCATCCCCGCTGGGAGGCTTTGATAGGGAAAGTATGAAGAACAAAGGCCATTGTTTCAGAGGCGGCTGGTGACTCTCAGGCCACAGGCCAGCTTCCCGGGGTGAGGTCTGGCTCCTAAGACACAAAGCCTAAAGTCATTAGGACCAGGGACAAACAATGACGGCATCACTTCTATTTACCTGCATCTCAGCTGGCTGCCAAGTGGAGAAACAATGAGGTGGGTGTGCTGGCCCAGTTCACCCTAGGGCTTGTGTTTTAGAGACTGAGTTGAGGCATCCAGGCCCCTTGGGTGTGCATCCCATCCCCTCCTCCATTACCCGCTGCTGCCGCCGTAGCTTGGTTAAGGCGACTTTGTTCAGTGGTAAACGTCCACTCTGTCCTTAAAATGGCCACAGCCAGGGTACCATCCTCTCCTATAAAGTACAAATCCATGGTCCAGTGAAGACCTCCTGTTGGGTGTCCCATGGTTAGAGGCTAAAGAGACACTCATGGCCCCACTATCAGATGATTGATTTTTTTTTTTTTTTGAGACAGGGTTTCTCAGTTTTTTGAGACAGTGGTTTTGGTGCCTGTCCTGGATCTCACTCTGTAGACCAGGCTGGCCTTGAACTCACAGAGATCCACCTGCCTCTACCTCCCAAGTGCTGGGATTAAAGATGTGCACCATGACACCAGGCTATGCTCTGAGGCATCTCTCAGTTTCTACCATCCATCCGGCTACTATCAGATGACTGAATGAAAAAATGCACCCTGAGAAATTATACCTCCCCCTACACACACACACACACACACACACACACACACACACACACACACACGCCAGGAATCTCCTGATGAAGGAAGAAATTGCTAAAGCTCTGGGGACTGCTAGAGGAGGGGCGTGTCTCCTGAAAAAGATTGACAGTTTGTCAGATGCCCTTGTGTTAGAAGCCCAAAGTGGTGGTTGGGGAACCACACCCTCAGGGCAGGACCCAGAAGATGGATTGGGTGGGGCATCACTGGATCCCTTGACTTCTTCCCAAGATGGCCACATTGGATAAATCTCCCTCTTCTGCTTCTCACTATTGATTCAATTCCTTTATCTGCCTTATTGAGGATGGGTGGCCAAACCTAGCTTGTTAGTGACCCCCTAGGTCCTGTAATAGTGTTATAGTCATTCACATGGGCACCACAGTGCTGTGATGGTTCTGGGTGAACCCTCTGCAACTCAGGCAACCTCAGTTTCTACACCAAATGAGAACAAGACCTGGTTCCAGGAGTAAAACAGCCAATTTGGAAAGCAAGATCTCAGGAGAGAGGGATGGAATTGCTAGAAAACTCAAGATACTTTTTGACACTTTGCCAGGAGAGAGAGGGTCCACTCACAGACTGTTCTTCAGCCAGTTAGGCTTGGATCACCTCCAGGGGGCAGCCCATTTGCACTGGGTGTGTATGCTTCCGGCCTAGGCCAGTGTCCCCACTGGCATGACAGAGACAGCATAGGATTTAAGGCAATAACACCCGGGAAGCTCTCAGCACGGGGGGTTAGTGGACAGAACACTCGATATTGTTAACTGGGATTGGACTATGGCAAGATCGAAGCCAGGCACACCTACATTCCCAGCACAAGGGAGTCTAAGACCAAACGATTCCAATGAATTTGAAGCTGGCCAGAACTAAGCAGTGAATTCCAGGCCAGCCTGGGTGACAGGGTAAGACTCAGTCTCAAAATCAACAAGATTGAACCCACACAGATATCATTGAAGGATACTGATATCTTGCCAGGTGAGACATAACTTGCAGAGGGACATCCACGTCAGGAACGAAACGATTTAGATCTAGGAGGGAGAGGCAACTTTCTACGGTCCTGTGGCATCTGGTGAGTCTCATTGAGGTCATGTGTACCAGGGTCCTCTCCATCCAGGAGAGATGGCAATGACTCTTCTTTCTTTCTCCTCAGGACCCCTCCCTACCTCACCGTGGTCCCTCCCTTCCCCATAGAGAGATGGAGTGGGGATAAAATTCACTGGGTTGCTCCAGCGTCCAGAATCTGCTGTGGTTGGGGATAGTAGCAGAAACAGGGAGCTTTGGGGAGCCCAGTTAGGGTAGGAGCCATCACAGCTGAGGCTCTGACAGACAGTGGTCCTGCTGGTGTGGGTGATGGAGCAGGCAGACATGAGAAGTTAGCTCAGGTTGGCTAAGACAGCCCCGTACATGTCTCAGCCATGCTGGGCTGTCTGATATCCACATGCCCGCCTCTCAAGGTGTCCCCACAGCTCCCAGAAGCTCATCTGGCTCTTATTTAAGTTCTAAGAATCTTGATGCCATTGTGTGTAAGGCTGGGAATGAGGGTAATGTTTGGACTTGGGTCCAAACGTTCGGTTGGGTCATGTGACCGTTCCTGAAAGTCCTGCTAGGGCTCCAGCCATGGTACGCACTGAGGCACCAAATCCCAAACCTTTCCTTGCCAGTTAAAGATTGGAAGTGGGGAGAGAGGTGATGTCTCTAGAAAACTCAGGATACTTTTTCCACTTTGCCAGGAGAGAGAGGGTCCACTCCCTGGCTGTTCTTCAGCCATTTAGTTTTCCTCTTTTAAACTTGACATGAATAGATTCACCCAGTGTCATGATGTGGGATGAATCTTTGTAGTGAGCTGTGTGCATTGTGGCATTTCACTTTTCAGGGCTGCATAGAATTCTGTTGTGGAAATACAATGGCTGCCATGCATCTGCTTGCTATTGGGTGGTATACAAATTCCGTTTGGTTGCTACTGAGAGGTAAGAGAATTGAATGTTCTGGCCATTTCCCTACACTGTGACCTTTATACCCATCTCCATATTGACAAACAAGTATACACCTAGACTCATGTATGCCTTTCCCAAACATCTCAGAACTAAATAGCACAGACATGCCAGTTGGGGCTACAGTCACCCCTTGCCTTAATTACAACATGCTCGGGTTTCTGGACACCATCAAGTCTCCCTGCCCAGGTCCCACCAGTCAGAATGCCTTTGTTTCTGTACAAGGCCTCTTCAGTGATTTTGTTTTGCATGGAAAAGCCAGGGTCAGTTTATGACATTGTGTTCCTCAAGGATCACTGTCTGTCATCCCCACATCAAAGTCAGAGCCACCGCCAGGCTCGGCCCACCCTCACTGACAGGAAATGGGGAATTTCCTTCATATTTTCTCCCATCTCAGAGGCTCTGCCACATGGCATGTCTTAGCATTTAAGGACAGAGTTGTGCCTAGCCCCTAACGGCTCCCCCAACCCCTGCAGTGGCCGTGGAGGGCTTTGACCCCCTCCAATCTTTACCACACACTTGTCCAGCACATCAGAAGGACAGTATTTTTTTAAATTAATATAACACCTTTTTTGGGGGGAGAAGGGGTGGGTAGGGCCGGACTCGAAGGGGATGGGAGCCAGATGAGGTCTTTTATAGACCTCGGTTTGTTTACCCTGCAGAGACTGAAGGTCTTTAATGGACAAAGACAGGACATTTAGAGAGAAAAGGAATGTGCCCAGGCTAGAAGCCAGCTGCCAGGCCTTGCTCTTCTGTCTTTGGTCCTTGCAGATGATAATTATCTGGCTCTCAAGGCCCCAGTGGGAGCTGACACTTACCTAAGGCCTGGGTTACTGTTCCTCACTTTTGTGATGAGTTGTCTATTGTTTGTGCACCAGCATCCTGCCCTCCCCACCTCCCACCTCCTGACCTCCCTGTCTTGGAGCCTTCCTCTGCCTCTGCTCATACCTTAACCATGGCCTTTTCCCTGTATTTGGGTCTTGGGCCTCAACCCTTCTCATCTTTCCCCAGCTGTTCTAGGCTCCATTCCTGCCTTGGTTGATCATGTCGGAGTCTCGAAGTCCAGTCCAGATCTAGATGAACCCCAGCTAGGAATGGGGGTCCCGGGGTAGGCAAAGCTATGGTGACACAACCCTAAATTACCTGGAGCAGGACACTGAAGATGCCTACCTAGCTCGATGGTACCTCAGTGAGCCATGGATCAACATTCCAGAAACTTCTCCTGTGTGTGACTTCTGTTTATCTTTCCAAGCTCCTGGTCCTAGAGGGCATTTCCTGACCCAGAGACCAAGGTGTGATTCACACTGTACTGCTCCTTCCTGGAGCAAGTAGCCTTGTATGTCTGATCCTCTGTCAGAGGCACATCCTCAAGGGAGGGTGTTGGATCAGGCCCATTCACGGATGGGTAACAAAACCACCCCGGATGTTTGAAACTGGATAGTAATCCAGGGACTCACTCTGTTGCCCGTGGGATAGAGAAATCCAAGATGACGTGGACAAGGCTGAAAGAAGCCAGTAGGTCCTGCCACCCCACAACTGGAGACTAAGAGGCAGTACTAAACACAGTACCAAAGGCAGCATTTGGGAGCAGAAGCTCCATGGTCCCCATGTAGGAGGCTAAACACAATCCAGATATAGAGTCTCCTCTGGGAGTGTCTCCTGAGAGAATGGGAGAAGAAACAGAGCGTCCTCTTGCTCTCTCCTGCTTCCCACCTGTCCTGAGAACCACCAAAGGGAACTAAGAAACAGAAAAGCCCGGAGCTATGGCATCAAGGGGGAGAGGCAATCCCCTGAGAACAGAGAGCAGAGAAAGCAGGGTGAGGGAGTATCACCCAGCACATGGGTCCGGGGACAATCCAGGTCACCTATACAGAGTCCCTGTGCTTCAGGGTGAGCAGTAACAAAAATACCCTTGGGGCAGTGAATGAACTCAGCTGGCAGAGTGCTTGCCTGGCATGCCTGGAGCCCTGGTTCCATTCCTGGTACCATATAAACTAGGTATGGTGGTGCATGTCTGCAACCCTGGCACTTGGGAGGTGGAGACAGGGAGGCTCAAGGATTCATTCAAGATCAGCCATGGCTATAGAGAGAGTTTGAAGCTGGTCTGAGCTGAGACCTTGGAAAGAGTGAGTGGAAGGAGGGAAGGGGGAGGGAGGGGAAAGGAAGGAGAGAAAGAGAAGGAGGGGAAGGAAGGAAAGGGGGAGAAAGGGAGAAAGAAAAGGGGGGAGGGAGGAAAACCCTTGACTCAGTGACTTGAAATAACTATAACTTCCACACATGGTCTTAGCCAGAAGTTCGAGATACACCATAACTGTAATTTCCTCCTGTTCATCTGCTATGGAAGTGGGGTTGGCCATTCACCTCCCCACGCTGAAGGCATCCCTGTTTACAAGTTGGTTTTGAAGACACTCCCAGCAAGACAAGACCTGGGCAGCACATGCTCCCTCTTGGACGTATTCTCTCTCTCACTTCCTCTCATATCCAGGGTTTGAGCAAGTCCCATGGGAAAATGTCATCCCTTCCCACGCTCCGAAGAGGACACAAACTGAAAGCCCAGGTGAGCAGAGACTGTCCCCTGGCTCCCCGTGAACAGTACTTGACAGTTTCTGCAACAAACTAACCCCTTTCACAGACACACCGTGTGCATTTCCTCCAGCCTCTCCTCTAGGGACCATTAGCGGTGAGGCCATCTTTATTTACAGACAATGATCCTAATACGTCGACCCTGAAAAGAGCACGTCACAGACACTCAGCCTCCAATAGCGAAGAGTGTCTTAGTCCCCTGTGTTTCTATGGCTCAGGAGATGTCAGCAGCCTGGCTGCAGATGACTGTCACTGGGCTGTAGTGGCCTGCCTTATTAGTGAGATGGAGCATGGGCTACAGGGTGACTCACTTGCATGACTGGCCAGTTGGTAAATGTGCTATAGTGACCCTTTCTCTCTCTCTCTCTTTCTCTCTCTCTCTCTCTCTCTCTCTCTCTCTCTCTCTCTCTCTCTCTCTCCCCTCCCTTCCTTCTCCCTTCTCTTCTCCCTCTTCCTCCTCCTCCCTCCTCCTCCTCCTCCTCCTTCTTCTTCTTTCTCTCTCTCTCTCCCTCTCTCTCTCTCTCTTCTTCCTTCTCCTCCTTTTCTTTGCTGGTTAGCTGAGCATGGCACACCCCTGTGATCCCAGAACTTGGGAGGGTCCTTGTAAGTTTTTGGTCAACTTGGGTCTCTAGAGCATATTCTGGGCCAACCAGGACTATTCTCTGAGACTTTGCCTCAGAAAACCAAAGGAAAAAAAAAAAACAAGTTATGTCTATTATATGTTTCCATAATGGCTGCCAGCCCCAGCACGACTTCAGTGTTCCCTACTTCCTAACCCTTGGATACTTTTACCCCATGTTTCCATACCATGTCTTGGTTCATCTGGGTGACTATATTAGTTACTGTTTTTCAACATTGTGATACAACACCCTACAAAAGCAACTGGAGAGAGGAAGGGGTTGTTCTGGCTCACTGTTTGAGGCTGCACTCCATCACTGTGGGGAAGGCATGGCGGCAGGAGCGTGAGGCAGCTGGTCACATGACATCCACAGTCAGGAAGCAAGTGAAACGAACGCTGGGGTTCAGCTCACTTTCCGAACAGCCCATGATTAGGCTGTGTCTCCTCTGCTCCGCTAACCCCACTGAGAAACTCCCTCAGACTGCACAGGTTTGTTTCCATGGTGATTCTGAACCCCACCAAATCAACAACCAAGCTCAGTCAGCATATCCACCTGAAGTCCCAGAGAGAGAGATGGCTGCAGCTCCTGCTTCCTTTCTCTCAGAATGCTTGCTCTAAGGACAGCTAGCAGCCTGTGCAAACAGGTCCTACTAGTGGGAGACGAATGGACCCTACCAACACCCTGCACCAAGGAACAGCCATGGAGGACTCCATCTTGGATACAGATGTCCTAGCCCCAATCAGAAGAGACTGTAGCCCCAGCATGCTTTGGTATCTTCATAAGAGGCCCTGAACCACAGTTACACAATCTGGTCAAATAACCGACTCACAGAGACTAGGGAAAGTGAGTTCTATTGTCCATTATAGATATCTATATATCACACTATATTAGTGTGAATGCATATGCATGTATATATGTTTGTGTATGTATATCGTGTATCTGATATGTACTCATATTTATTGTGTCAGAATATATAAGTATATATTACAATATATGTGTATATACAGATATCATATATTACTATGTATATATTATATACATATATTACAATGTACGTGTATATACACATTATTATGCATATACCATAACATATATTACAAGGCTTATATCTGCATATATCATATTATCATGCATATATTCTATATACACATATTGCAATGTATATGTATATATACACATAGATTATTATGTATATATTACATATACATATATGTGTATATACTGCCATTTGGATTTTTATTTGTTTTTGAGGCAGGGATTCACTCTTTGGCCCAGGTCAGCTTTGAATTCATTATGTGGCCCAAGCTTGAACTCATGGCAACCCTCCTGCCTTTTGAGTTCCGAGATTACTTGTGTGACCCACCAGGTGCCGATGCTGTCTTGTTCCACGGGGAGCTGACTTAATTTTGTCTTGGCACTCACCCGATTATGGACCACATGATTACCTGGAATGGAAGAGAAGTCCAGAAGGAGAAAGGAGGCAATGGAGAAGTAAGAGGAGGGCCTGTGTGGCAGGGATGCTCCATTAGATTCAAGAACAAGCTGGCCCGGAGGAGTCACCAGGGTAGGTGTGTAGTAAGAAGCGTGGCAGAGCCCAAGGCAGCCTGCCAGCATCAGCCTTTGGCCTCCAGACTCTGGATCCTGAGCTGCTGGGAGCCCTGTAGTATAGTCCTTAGCCAGGGCTGGGAAGAGGCAGGGCAGGAGGGAAGAGGCGGGGGCAGGAGGGGTGATCTTGGTGAACCTCTAGGTTTGTGAGCTGGCAAGATATGTCAGCAAAAAGCCCTGGCCTGTCTAGACAAACGTTTGATTTTGAATCAAAAAGGGGGATGCTTGCAAGTGGGGAAGCGGTTTAAGCATTTTTTCTCCTTTGAAGAGAACCATGAATTTTTAACCATCGACCCTGAAGAGAGACGTGGAGACTGCAGGGGTGACACCAGGGATTTCAATATTGCCCGCTGACCGGGATGGATCTCGAGATGGGGCCATTTCTGAGATTGGACATTGACTCTGAGGGCTGAAGAGAGAGGTTTAACAAGGCCCTGGGGCATTGGGGAGAAGAGACAGGCTTCCACGGCAGCCATCCAAGACTGGGAATCCGTTACTCAGGCGGCCAGAGAAAATGATCAGTCGGGATGTTGACAGGGAGATCTCTGAGCCAGGTTTGGCTGACCTTGAGGGGAGAAGTCCATGCTAGGGCGTCTGACTCACGGTAAGGGTTCCTGTGTCTGCTGGGAGACCCCAGAGCACTCCTTCCTTCCTCCATTCACCCAGCTTCATTCTGGACAGATTCTGGGGTTCCGAGGCCAAGCCAGGAGCATGGATGAAAAAAAAACCTAATAGGGTCTCCCAGACAGAATCTGCTAGAAAGGGCTGGGGGTGTCCTATGTGTCCATAAGGCTAGGAGACACCTGAACTTGAGGAAAGATGAAAATAATAAATACATCCCTGGGGCTCAGGGGTTGCCATTCATTAGTTCATGCCTCTGCCTCTGATTTCTAAAGGCAGCTAGCCTGCAGAGAAGGCTACCCATACACACAATACACACAGTGCTGGTTCAAACCTTTGGAAACAAATTGGTGTATAGGGGTGTGTGTGTGTGTGTGTGTGTGTGTGTGTGTGTGTGTGTGTGTGTGTGGACTCTGACTGCAGCCACTAAGGAGTATGGAGTCCACTGGATGGCCCATGGACTCAGACTTACCAGGAGTGATGGGCAATCTTGATAGGACTGAGAGCCACTCCAGAGGTAACACACACCTCTCAGTGTGTTTGTGGGCCTGGTTCCACAGACTATTAACCTATGAGGGCTCTAACCTAAGGAAGTGTTTAACGTGTTTAACAAGTGGGAGGATTCAAAATTTGCAACCAGGAGCTGGTACAGCTGGGAAAAAGATGCCTGGCCAAAGGAGGTGGTCACTGAAGGTACCTGTGTTAAGGCTGTGTTGAGCCTGCCCTTTCCAGTCTACCTCTCTCTGTTTCCTGTCAGCCATAATGTAAGCAAGGATACTGAACCATACCCTCCCTGCCACAATGCTCTGCCTCGCTATAGACTCCCAGGGGGTGATGAAGAAAAATGGCCATGAACCTCTGAAATGGGTAACTATGGTAAACCTTTTCTCCCATAAGCTCTTTACCTCGGGGATTTTGTCACAGTGACAGAAAATCTAACATAATTGACACTCAGTGTTTGCCCAGGTCCTCAACAGGGAATGAAATAATCATTGATGTGAGCCAATCAGTTCATGATGAGCTCCTTCACACAGGAGTACTGTGTAGACCCGGAAGGCTCTGAGTTCTCATTTCCAGGAACCTGTTGATCTGAATCAACTTCTGCCCCTCCAGGCATCTCACCTCAGCATCTCAACACAGCACCAACCATAGGATTTATCCCTATTGTTGTATAAACTTTTTCCTTCTATATTCAGCCTGGTCTTGAGCAACAATGCCAGCACTATCACAGGCTTAGTGTGGCAAGAGATTTGGAGTCACAAACCAATTGGGTTTGAATACCATCTCTGCTGCTTTCATGGTAGGTGACTTGGGCAAGATGATTAATCTTTCTATACATGTTTCTTTAACTACGAGATGGTCATAATAGTAGCTGCCAAATTAGAGCAAAAATTTGAGAATAAATGTAGACATCCTTAGCAGAGTACCCATGCAAAGACGACTCTTCCCCAGCAAGAGTTTGAAGGAACGTTGTTGTTACCAATGTCATGACATGTTTATTAATGTCTTGCCACCTCAATAAAATGAATCAAAAACTCATACTGTATATAAACGACCACCTATTTGGTTGTTATAATTTGAGCCTGAACTGTATCCTGCAGGCTCAGCTTCTGAGCAGTTGCTTTCTAGCTTGTAGTCCTGGTGAAGAATCTGATGGGGTGTGGCTGGTCAGTCATTAGGGGCAGCCCCCAAGCCTCTCAAATGTATACCTACATATTCTCACCCAGTCAACCATGACAAGAGCAACAGTTACCTCACACTTCTGCAGCTGCAGATGGAGCTGCTTGCCCACTCTGCCTGCCCTGCCATGAAGGGCTGTAATCTCTCCAAAACTGTGATTCCAAATAAATCTCCCACCCTTATAGTTTTCTGGTCAGGCACGTGGCTGCCGCTTTGCAGAAGTCAACAATAGTTCATATGCAGAGGCCATGATTGCCCATGTAAACCCTCCCCCATGGTGCTCTCCACTCCATGACAGTAAACATTGAGTACAAAGCAAAAGATCAAGGACCATGGATAAGGATAAGACAGGATGTCGGGACAGACATACATTGTGGGTAGGATGGGGAGGTAGTGTGGGGTTATGGTTAAGGCACCAGCTTGGGAGCAGAGTCAATCTGAATTCAAAGTACACGGCCATAATATAATTTTGGACAATGTATTCATTTTCTCATTGCCGTAACAAAACACTTGATAACAGCCACTTCAGGAAGGGAGTGTTCACGTTGACAGGAAAATTGAGAATGAAGTACATCATGGTGGGGAAGGCAGAGCCACAGAAACATGAGGCAGCTGCCCATGTTGTATCCAGAGCAGAGAAATGAATGCTGGTACCCAGATTACCTTCCCATTGCTACTCAGTCCTGGACCCCAGCTCGTGGGATGGTGCCGCCCACCTTCAGGGTGGGTCTTCTCCCACTCAACGTCTCATCTCAACCTCTCTGGAAATGCTCTCACAGACACATCCAATGGTGTGTCTCCCAGCAGATTCCAAATGTATCCTGGTAACCCCGGAGATGAACCATCACACTGAGGTAACCTGTGCTTTCAGCATCTGTTTCTCTTCCTCCTGGAAAATGGGGATTTTGATAATCACTTTCTACTGTGAGCGCTTCCTTTGACTCTCTTAGGGACAGGACTCAGGGCTCTGTGCATGCTGGGAAAGTTCTCCACACTGAGCCACACCACAGCCCTCTAGTTTTCAATACCTATGAATCTAGCTTTAAAACAGAACCCCAAGTTCCCTTTCCAGAATCTTCTCCAAATGGGTAGGGAGGTCTAGCTGAGCTTGGCACAGTCACCCCACTGTACCCCATTTGTGGCCCCAGGGCTTGGCTTCAGAGGGTCCCCCCAGAGTCAGTGACATTCGTGAGAGTCCTATTTGAATGAGTCTTAGCAGGAGACAGTGGCCTTGAAGAGAAGCTGTTGGAAAAACCCCCAGGGCCGGCTTGGGAGAGGTGTGGGTGGGCAGCCTGGGCACGAAGCTGCACCCTGGGTCTACCCCTTCCTGAAGCTGGCTTGCCCCAGAGCTTCCCATTCCCAGAGGTCAAGATAATTGTCAGCTTCATGGGTCTCAGTAACGACTTTTTGGTGCAAGCATCTCAGCTAAGGTTATCTTAATGGCTCACCTTCCTTATAGGGGATGCTAGTGTTCTCAGAATACACCTAGCACACAGTAGGTTTCTCACACCGAGCTAACCGATGTTTTCAAGGTGGCAAGACACTTATTACCAACAAAATGGCACATCGGCAGCATCCCCCACTCCTCCCTCCCCTTCATTCTCTTCCTGTCTGCCCAGGAGAGCGATGTCTGCACACCAGCTGGGGACCAGCCAGGCTAATTAGTCCAGAGTTACAGGCGTGACGAGGACTTAGTAGAGATGACGGTTTGCAAATTCAGGGTGAAATATTTAATTAATCAAGGCTGCTCGTCCAGTTGCCACACCGTGTCAGAGAGGGCCTGGCTGGGCAGGGGTGGAGGAGGCTCTGGGAGAAGCTAGTGCAGAATTCTGCCGGCCCTGGCTTCTCCTTCACCCCAGACACAGCACAGAGAGCATCCGCGATGCTGGCAGGTGTGGGCACCTGACGCTTCCCAGCTCCAAAGTGTCTGGGGTGGTCTTAAGAAGGCGGACGGATCATGGACCATCCTCATCATGGACCTCAGGGTCTCATGATGCAGGGGTCAGGGAGGCTGGAAGTGAACACTTTTCTTCAACCACTGGGTCACCATAGAAGAGCTTGGAGTAGTGATGGGCTGTGTGCACACGAGGCTGTACATCTGGGTGTGTGCGTGTTAGTGTGAGTGTGTGCCTGTGCACATGAACCAGAAGGTGATGCTAGGAGTCGTGCCTCAGACATCATTCCCCTTTTGATTTTGAAACAGGGGGGTCTCATCAGCCTGGAGCTCACCAAGCAGGCTAGGCCGTCAGTGAGCCCTCACCAGTGGTAGGACAATACACCAGTACCACCACACCCGGCTTTAAAAATTACATATTTATTTTTATTTCTGTGTGTATAAATGCTTCGCCTGCATGTGTATGTATACATCACATGCATATACATATGCCCGGTGCCTGGGGAGGCCAGGGGATGGTGTTCGATCTTGTGGAACTGCAGTCTGCAGAAAGTTGTGAGCCACGTGGTGGTGCTGAGAATTGAACCGGGGTCCTCTGCAGGAGCGGCCAGTGCTCTTATCTTTCCACTCATCTCTCCAGCCCTGCCCTTTTGAAAACATGGATTCTAGGGGTTGAACTGTGGTCCTTCTTCAGGGTGACACAGACTTATCCTGGGGATGTGCATCACACGTACCCCAGATGGGGAGCGCAGATGCCGCCAAAGTCTGACCTGGTGAACTAATGGGTTTATCGGGGTCAGGCTGCTGGGCGATGCCATGGAACTCTCGCCTAGACAGGAAGAAGGAAGCCCTTTGCCTGTGACAGTCATCTCATTGCCCCTTCTCACTCCTCAATCGCCTGTAAAGGGTTTCTGGCAAAGGAGAACTGTAGATACAGAATCCCCAGACTCTGTCCCCGGGGTTGGGTTGGGGAGTGGGGGGGTACAGCAGAGAGAGGGCAATTTTGAGTTCAGATAACAGCATCTGGTGCAATGACTGAATCTATGAGAGAGGGAGAGAGGATAAATACACACACACACACACACACACACACACACACACACACATACATATAAGACAAAGATAGATGACAGATTAGCTAGCTAGATGAATGGATTTTATATATATATACATATATATATGTATATATATATGTATATATACATATATATAAAATGTGTGTGTGTGTGTGTGTGTGTGGTAAATAATAATATATAAATGACTGGTGATAGGAAGATGGTAGATAACAGATAGATATGCAATAGGTCAATACATAATAGACAGATGATAGGGAGAAGATAGACTGGCAGATGACAGATTGATAGATGATGGACAGATGATAGATGATGGATGAATGGGTGAGAGATGATAGACAGATAGGTAGAGGGGAGGTGGATGGGTGATACATGAGAGATGGCAGATAGTCCCTATCACCACTACAAGCTGTTTGTAACTGGGAGCAAGATGTCAAGTTCTTAAGTTCAAGGCCACAGCTATGAATGTGAAATCCAAACAGTTGAGACTGAGTCTTAATTTTCTTACTGGGTCGGGGAGGGCCTGCAGTTAGGTCTCTCTGGCACACTTGGCTACACGCCTCTAATAAGACATGCAAGTTCAGACAGCTTTGCAACCTCCCGGGGCCTCAGTTTGCCAGTCTGCCGGTGTTCACCATCTCAAATGTTCCTTTTAGCCATGAACAGGTTTCCAGTAGCTGGAATCCTCACCTTCGGCACCTCTGACCTAAGAGAATCACACAGCATCTGTGGAACCTTCTCACCCCTCGTGGTGGAGACAGAGCTATTTCAGGGATCTAGGAATGAGCTGTTGCTTCCATACGTGTACTACTGCTAATAAAAAAGTAACTGGACACACACAAAAGGAAATGAGATTCCCAAGAACACCCCCCCGCTTAATGAAAGAGCACAGGAGAAGAGAGGGACTTCATGCTGCTGAGGTTTAAACACGAGGGAACATTCCCCAGGCATCGGATATCTCGGGAAACAGGGGGGTCGAGGTCCCACGAGGCTGACACATATGGAAAATGTTAAGTGGAAAGGCCAGGGAAGTAAGAGTGTACATGAGTTCAGGAGACACCTCCATTTGTTTCTGGGGAAGGAGGAAATTGATGTTCATGTGAACAAGCCATGAGGGTGAATGAAGGTAAATCTCAACAGGGGGACTGGCTCAAGGCAAGAGCTCCCTCTCCCCCTCTCCAGTGTGTGTGTGTGTGTGTGTGTGTGTGTGTGTACATGCCTGTGCACATGCCATCATCATTCTCTGTGTTTCTGCAAGCATATTTGTGTGCATATGTGCATGTCTGTGGCAGCCAAAGGTCAACCTCAGATGTCATTCTCTAGGAGCTGTCCACCTTGTTTTTGAAGCAGGGTCTCTGTGTCCTAGTTGACTTCCTATTGCGATGATAAAATCCACAGCCAAAAACAAGTCCATCACTGAGGGAAATCAGGGCAGGAACTCAAGGCAGGAAGTTGGAGGCAGGAACTGATGCAGAGGCCACTGAAGAATGCTGCTTCCTGGCTTGTTCCTCATAGATTACTCATCCTGCTTTCTTATACACCCTAGGACCAGCTCCCCATGGGTGACATCACTCACAGGGGACTAATCTGCCCCCCACACCAATCATTCACCAAGAAGATGTTCTACAGATTTATCTATTGGCCAGCATGATGGAGGCATTGTCTCCATTGAGGCTCTTCTCCTGAGGTAACTCCAACTGTGTCAAACTGACAAAAACTAACCAAGAGGCTGGGCTAACTGGCCAGGGACTCATCCATCCCTATCTTCCCAGCACTGGGGTTACAAGCATGAGCCACCACACTCAACTTTTTTTTTAGTGTGGATTCTGAGAATCAAACTCACCTCCCTTGTGCATATGTGACAAGCACTTTCCTGACTGAGCCACGTTCCTAGCTGTCATCATTTTTTTCTTTTATCTCTTAGGATCCTAGTTGTAAAATTTTCTTCTCTGGATAATTACCAACATCTGTAGAGAACAAGGTGCTCTGAATTCAAATTCTACTACTCTGGCTAGTTTAGACAGGGAACATAAGCAAATTTATCAACTTTGATAAGCCTCAGTTTCCCTTACAGCACCTGCTGACAATTTGGTTTATATACACCAGACTGGGTAGAAGATGGGCTTGGGGCAAGGAACCTCCTGATCAAGAGAAACTGCACAAAACTATACTTAAGAACATAATATAAAACCCATACAACCCAGCATTCCCACAACTGATTTTTGGTGTGTCTGAATAACATGATCCAAGATAACTTGTTGGAGACGGTCCAAATCATACAAATTTCCATGTACAGATCCTAAAGTTATTCAGAAATAACTGGCTGTAATAGACCTTCTACACTTCTCTGGGTTGATTAATAAAATTTAGTTATTTTATTTTAACTGTATGAGTGTTTGCTTACATGTGTGTATGTGCAATACATTTGTGCAGTACCTGCAGAGGCCAGAAGTGGGCATCTGACCTTCTGGAAATGGAGTTAAGATAGTTGTGAGCTGTCGTGTAGGTGCTGAGAATTGAACCCAGGTCCTCTGCAAGAGCAGTCAGTGCTCTTAACTTTTGAGCCATCTCTTCATCCCCTTGCCCTGGTACTGAATGAAGACAATGTTTTAGAATTTTCCAGTATTTAAAACCAAATCTTTTATATTTTCACTTAGAAGATACATATTCAGTTTTCTATCAGCTGTGTTTCTCACAGAAAAAAAAAAAGCAACCTATACTGCAGATTAAAGAGAAAGAAATTATATATATATATATATACTGGAACAGTGGGGGACTGTTAAAAGTGAGGGCTTCCTAGGTCTGTTGGCATGGAAAACTTACTCAATACACAAGTGTCACAGGCAGGGATCACAGCTATATGTTCTATGCAGCTCATGGTCTCATATTTAGTAGATTGTAATTAAGAATTGCTTTTCATATTTTTTAATGAGTACAGGAAAAATATCATAATAGTGTTTCAGTGTTTGAAGAAAATATAAATCAAGTGTGCTTGGATCCCAGCTAGGCTCATTCATTTGCATGCCATCAGGGGCTGCTTTGAGCTATCACAGCAGATCACAAGCTGGTCACAATCTCACTGAGACCAAGAGCAGACCCAGAGAAGATGCCTATGGCCCTCTAAAAAGAAAGGAAAAGAAATTACCAGCCCGTGTATGACAAAGACAGTACAGGAGAGATTACATTTGTGTATATGTGTGTGCCTGTGTGTAGGTATGTCCACATGAATGCAATGCCTGCAGAGGCCAGAGAGGGTGTTGGATCCTCTGGAATGGGATTTACAGGTAGTTGTGAGCTGTCATGTGGGTGCTGGGAATTGAACCCAGGTCCTCTGGAAGAGAAGCCAGTGCTCTTAACCACTGGGCTATGTCTCCAACCCAACAGCTTCTAACTTCCTTAACAATAATTAGTAACAGGCTTTTTCAGTTTTTGCTTGTTGTAGTTTCAGAGTAGATTAAACACCAGGCATTTGCAGGTCTAGGCAAGGACTCTAACACTGAGCTACATCCCAGCCCTCTTTCTTACATTTATTTATTTACTTTTTTGTTTTTATTACATTTATTTATCTATTTAGTGTTCATGTGTGGAGTGTGTGCGCATATGTGTGTGTGTATAAGTGTATGTGCATGCATATGTGTAGGTCATAGGATGACTAACAGGTGTCTGTTCTCTCCTTTTATTTTATGGGTCCTGGAGATTAAACTCAGACTGAGTCTTAGCCTCAAACTTCTTTATCTGTTGAGCCATCTTGATAGTCCAAACATTTAAGGTTTTGAGGCTGGGTCTCACTGAGTTGTCCAGTCTGGCCTTCAACTGTCTCTGTAGTCCTGGTAGACCTTTCACTTGTCATCCCCCACCGCCCAAACCTTAGGGACAAGAACTGCAGGCCCCTGGAACCACACCCAGCCCGTTGTGATTTTAATTTTGGAAGCTGATTTTTTTTTCCCCTCTGATTCCATTTTCCAATGTGTAACTGTGAGTCCCCGCCTCCACGTGGGTGCAAACCGACCTGGGAGGATGCGGGCCTCACTTAGCACCTTCTTCTACCAGATGGGAGGAAGACAGTAGAGACAGACATGGGGACAAGCTGTGCAGGGCACCCCATGGATCTGCGTGTGGCTCTGCCTTTGTCAAAACCATGCCTGCTGCTCCGCCCTCTCTGTTCAAGGCTCCATTCAGCCATTCTATGGCTTTCACGTGGAAGAAGAGAGGAGGAAATAATTCCTCACAGCAAATTGCAAGCCATGAGCTGCGCCAGATGTAACAATCTCAAGCACTTGACCTGTGGCTCATAATAGTTAACACGGGCTCCCTAGAAAAGCTTGACGTTAATAACATCCCCTTGTCCTGTCCCTTGGGAACCTCTGCTTCCTCCACTCAGATTTCCAAAGCTCCACAGTGAGCTGAGCACAAAACACCCAGAAGACAGGGGTAAATACCCACATGCACTCGTGACTCCCTGGCATCCGTGCTTGGGGGGCAAGAAAGCATGTGTGGGCATGAGCCTCAGCAGGGCTATTTGGGACAGAGAAGACAATGGATCTCTAGGAATATTCAACACCACATGAGAAATGGAGACAGGGGAGAGTCAAACATTTGAATTCAGGCAATATCCCCACTAGAGTCTGCATGCTCTGGGTCCATGCTTGAACACCTGGCTTACAAGTTCCGGGGCCTTGGGTAAGTCCTTTAATCTCTCCAAACCACTTCCTTGGTCTGTGGTGAGAATCCAGGCAGAGAACTCAAGGGAGGCTATTAGTGTGATGTTTGGCATAGGCTAAGCACTCATCAGTCACAGCCCAGCTTTCTGTCAGCATCCTTTGTTACTGTTGCTATAACATTAAGCACCTGGGCAAAGAGTTGACTTGGGTGCTCCAGGTCCCTCCAGATTCAACCAACAAGATGAAGAGAAAAGTCAGCAACTCCAATGAAGGCACATGAAGAGGGGTAGAGTGAAATGTGGGCTTCTGTACCATGAATCCTAGTAAGGTGAGCCCCAGATCTGCGTCAAGCCAGTAGCATACTGTGTCTCCAACTGTGTCATCTGCAAAGCAGTGATGAGAAAGAACCCCCACCTTGTTAGCTTCCTGTTGAGATGGTGAAACACAGGTTCAAATGAAAACGTCCGAGCAATGTCCATTTCTCTGCCAGAACATCGTGATTTGCTGAGAGTGAGAATGAGTCCCTGTCTCGCTGTTCTCTCTAGGCTGGACCTCATTGCTTATCTTCTGAGTTCCATCCTAACCACCCTGTGCCCAGGAATCAGAAGCCATCTTTTCTATCCTACCCTGTCTACCCACTAAAAGATGTCTTTGTGCTGTGTTGGGCTCATTCGTGTAGCTTACTTGGATCATGAACTGCCTGGCCATTGCAGTGGAAACCAGAAAGAACATTTTCCTGAGCTCCTAGGTTTCAGACTACTACTGTTTGGCCAAGTGTGGTAAACCAAAGAGTATTCTTCAGGACCGGAAGGAGCATGTACAAAGGTAGAAGCCACATCTCACCATGATGACACAGGAGAGACTTGATTGGGTTGGATTTAGTCATTGGGATTCAGAGGAAATATGTTCTTGAAGTCAGGAATTTTTAGGCACCCAAGGTGAAGCAACCCAGTGCATGGAGGGGAGATTTCTCATGTGATAAGAATCCCATGGGAGATAGCCCCAGGGTCTTTGGAGTGGTCTTATATGGTAAAGTCAAGGATAACGTGGATATTTTCTTGGACTTGTCCTCATGGTCACAAAGTGGCTGCTGCCATATTGCCACCAAGCCCTAACAAGCTAAAATACAAAGTGGAAGAGAAGAAGGCTCAGGGGAAGAGCTCTCTTCTTAACAACTTCTGAATCTTTGCAGAGAGCCCTTAACTGGATATTGCCTGTGTTTTCCCCTGTTGGATTTCAGTGGCTTGATCAGTTTCATCACTAGCCAAGAAAAGGGGTGTGCGGTGTGCTGACATTGAAGTAAATGATTGGTTGTGGTTTTTTTTTTAAGTGGTTGGTTCATTGTTCCCTTAAAGGAAATTAGAAATTTGTTAGCAAAGAAAAGAATACTAAAGAGTCTAGAGTGGCATCTGTCCCCTCAAGGACATTCTTCTGGGGACTGCAGGGGTGGCTCAGTTGATACCATGTTTGTCTAGCATGTGTGAAGCCCTAGGTTCCAGCTCCATCACCTAATAAGCCAGACACGGTGGTATTTGCCTGTAACCTCAGCTCTTAAGCAGTGGAGACAAGAGGAGCCTTAGTTCAAGGCTGCCCCAATGTTCAAAGCCACCATGGACTGTATAGAGAGTTCAAGGTCAGTATGGACTGTGTATGACCTTGTCCCAAGAAAAATTAAAAAAAAAAAAACCACAAAAATTGAACAGGCTCATCTGATATCAGAAGAAATTCCTCTGTAGACTTGCTTATAGACCCTGCTCCAACAGAGTGGGAAATGAGGACACTGAGGTGCCCTGGTGCCGAGGGTCCATGTCTTCATTCTATAAGACCATGGATAACATCTGTTGATTTTTCTGGAACAGCGTAAGCATCTGGAGTAGCATGTCCCATAATGCCACTGGAGCCCTTGTCCCCTGGAAAGACATGGGCGGCGGGACAAGGGTGTCCAGTGGCTGTACTCCATGCTCAGCTGAGTTCAAGAACATTCTCTCTGATGAATTGAAACAATTTGAAAATTCTGAGAAATTCCCTAAACCTCATTTACCACAACACTCTATTTTGCTGCCAGCAGCTCATGAATCTAACTCAATGGAAAAAAACACAGTGTGTGTAGGAGGGGGTAGAGGGGACTTCACTGGTCCATCCTGAGTCTGGGAATCATTTTGATTGCCTACTTCTTGTGTTAACCATACTCCTGACAGTTGTCCAGAGTAGAAGAATTGGCTCTGATTTCTTTGATAAAGAAATATTTGTTTTTAGCTTTTAAATTAAAAAATTTTTCATACACTATATTTTGATCATGTTATTTGTTTTTCCTCAACAGACCCTTCCTTGCTACCTGCCCAACTTTATGTTCTCTGTCTTAAAACAAAACAAAACAAAAATACCTGAAAAAAACTAAACTGAAAAAAATAACAAGCAAAATACTACTACTAAAAAAAAGCCAAACCAAAATACAAAGTGTACATACACACATACACACACACACACACACACACACACACACACACACCACTGAGTTTGTTTTGTGTTGGCCAAATGCTCCTGGACATGGGGCCTGCCCAGCAATGTTGACCTACTCAGTAATACTCAGTTGGAGAAAACCAATATTGTTTTGTTTGTTTGTTTTGTTTTGTTTTGTTTTGTTTTGTTTTGTTGTTGTGGTGGTGGTTTTTTTTTATTTATTTATTTTATTTTTTTTTTTAAATTTTGCCAGCAGGTATCAATTGCAAATAACTTCTTGGTTATTGGTGGGAGCCTATGTCCACTTCCCCCTTTCAGTGCTGGGATCCTATCTGGCTTGAATCTGTGCAGGTCCGGTGCATGTTGCCATAGTCTCTGTGAGTTCTTATGTGCATCAGTCCTGCTGATGTGTTGGGAAGACATGATTGCTGTGGAATCAACCATCTCTCTGGCTCTTGTAATCTTTCCTCCTCCTCCTCCTCCTCCTCCTCCTCCTCCTCCTCCTCCTCCTCCTCCCCCTCCTCCTCCTCCTCCTCCTCCTCCTCTTCCTCCTCCCCCCTCCTTTTCCTCAGCATAGATCCCTGAGCCCTGGGGGCAGGGCTTTGATGAAGACATCCCATTAATTGCCGAGTTTGTCTCTCTTCTTAAGAGCAAAACTGCCTATTTGCTCATCTGAAAAAATGGGGACAGCACCAGTTTCTTCCAAATAAGGTTAATCCAAGCATAAGGGAACCGTGATATATAGAGAGGCTTATAGCCAGTGTTTAGAAAGTCATGTGCCAGCATTACCTATCACTCACTCACTTGGCCATTGTGTATGTGGCCTCCATCCCCCAGCAGTTCCTTGAAATGGGCTCGCTCACCAGGCTACATGGAACCAAGCTGAATGTTTTCAACATAATGTGAACTTAAGTTGAGTCGAGACCATTTTCAGAAAACCAGCAGAGTTCATGTCTGAGACACGGTTGCAGGTGGCAGCTGGGCAATTCTCTCAGGGTCCATGTGTGGGAAACCCTGCCGAGGAACACGAAGGCCATGTGGGAAACCCTGCCGAGGAACACCAAGGCCAGGGCCCAAGCCACACGCAGTGACGTTCCCCAGAATCCTTTCAAAGTGTCAGAGGATATTGGAACCATGCGAAGGAGGAAGGTGGCGTTGGAAACATCGTGCGAGTGGGCCAATTGGAAACAATTGCCTTCCATGCTGTGTATTAAATCACTTCCCCATTTTATGAGGTAGATAGAAAAATAATAAGAAATTATTTCCCCCCAAGGTACTGGGAGAAATTGTACAGCAGTATTGGGTTAGGGCCTCTTTTACCAGTTAATAGCTATTTCGTGGCTGTTTTATTTTAATACACAAATTGAGACTTAGTGAAAGGTGAGATGGGAAGCGCCAGTTCCTGGACCATTGAAGGTTTAGCATCTGGGCTCTTCCCACCTAATTCTTTAAGGGAAATTCTATTTCAGTTAGAAGTGTCTCACAGGAACCAGGGTACCAGGTGAATCAATTACTCAGGGGATGTGAGCTAGGTGTTTGGGGAAGTTCCATCACCATCAGGGGTTAGTTGAGTGAATTACAGTCCCAGGGACGTGTGGGTGGGGAGGAAATCCTATTTATGGTCAGCTTCCTGCCTTACTGTGTTCATCAAAGCAGGAGCAGGAGAGAGGAACCCACAGAACCTGAGTGGCCCTCAAGTTGATTCTGAGTCACTCAGAAAAACATGTCCCGTGGATGTGTATACCCAGATTTGTGGTAACAAGTGCAATGGGAGAAGGAGACAAGATAAAAGTGTGCGGTAGAAGCAACCCTGTAAAGTACCTACTGTGTGTCCCACAGAGATGCCCTCTTAAGCAAATGCCCTAGTGGAGTCTGCAGGCAAGATAAGGGGTGACCTTCAAGTCCTAAGATAATCTTCTAAGATAATCTGCCATTGTTCCCCACCTCCTCCTATTCATGGTTTTTTGATGTTTGCTGCCTTTAAGCCAATGGCTTCTAATAAATAGAATAGGGTGCCACTGAAGGGTGCCACTGAAGAACAACTGGTTGTGACTTCAGCCATGCCAGGAGACTGTCACTCCATATATTCACGTCAGCACACACACACACACACACACACACACACACACACACACACACACACACACACGGTGAGAGAAGGCTTGGGGGCTGGGAAGATGAGAATCAGATTACGTCATTAGGATGACAACTGTTATCCTTTCCAATTCTCTGACAGAAACAGCTCCAAGTATGGAGGGTTTATTTTGTCTCAGGGCTTTAGACATCTTAATCTAGTCTTCCTTTTGCTCTGGGCTGCTTATGGGCTCATGGCACACATATGCACGCACATCAAGAGGGGAGAGAAGATGAGAAGGAAAAGGTCTTCATGTACCAGACACTGAAGTAGCCTCTAGCCAGCTCCCAGGGAGGAACTGAGACCCTTGGTCCCACAGCGCTAAGAAACAGAATCAGCCCCTAATCACAGGAGCTTTGGGTCATGACATTTCATCACAGCAACAACAACCCTAAGACAGAAAGTGGTACCAGGCTAGTGGGATACTGCTGAGACATACCTGACCATGTCGTTTTGGGGAGAATGGTGGGAGAAGTTTGGAACTTTGGCCCAGAAAAGCCATTACCATTTCCAAGCTTGATGAGCTGTTCAGTGGGAGCTTGAAAAACAGGAGTATTGAGAGAAATGCAGATGATGGAGGCCTGGCTTAGGACATTCCAGAGGGAAGTTTGAGAGTCACTTAAAGACTCTATTGGGGCTGATGCGCATTTTGAGTTAAGACTCTGTGGTATTGGTCAGCTGGGGCTGAAGAAGCCACCAAGGTTAACAAGATACCAGAATCACTAAAGTAAAACTTTTGCTTTGCTGGAATGACAGATGCTGATCCTCTGGGGCTGAAGAATCGGCTGTGATTAAGAAGAGATGAGCATCATCAAAGTGAAATATTCTGGGAAGTGTTTCCTCAGAATCAGAACAAAGAAACTGTGTTCCAGAGGTAGCAGAGGTTGAACCTCAGGCTGGCAGATGAACTTTATAAGTAAGAGTCTCCCAGGTGGTACTGGTTTTTGAAGGCTTGGAGAGAAGCTGAGACTTGGCACTATGTGGCAGGGCTGGAGTTCCTGAAGACAGCCCAGGAGAGGCTATTGGTGAAAATGCAGTCTAGTTGCCGCAGAAGATCCCAGGATTTTAAAGATGTAGTACCATGAGGTGACCACCAAGAACAACAGCAGCAGTGGAGTGGAGCCAGCCTGAGCCTAGAAGACAAGCTGTGTGTGCTGCAGAGGATGGAGCTGGAGAAGTGACTCAGGCCCTTTGGAGGAGTCCAGATCATGAGTGGAGCCCAGACCTTGGGTACTAAATTACTTACAGTGTTGGATGTAGGCTTTGCTTTGATCTGATTTTGACTGTGTCCTGGTTTTTCCTTCTTGAAATTAAAAACATAGTTTTTTAAACTATTTTTTTTTTTATTTAACAGAAGCCTTCAGTTGAGAGATTTTAACTTTTAAAGAAAGATTTTGAATTTTAAAAGAGATTGGATTTTCAAGTAGCCTGAATTTTTTAAAGCACTTGAATTTGTAAAGACTGGAAGACTTTTTAATTTTGTAAACATTTTATATTGTGGTGTTTATATTAATGGATCACCTTGGGGATAAACAAGAAAGGAAAGGTTATGGCTTAACAGTGATGTGTTTGTGTGTCAAGTTGACAAGGTGTCAATTATTCTCGTTAGTTTTATGTAAACTTGACACAAACTATAATCACCTGAGGGGAAGGTACTCCAATTGAGAAAATGCCTCCATAAGAACAGGCTATAGGCAAGCCTGTAGGGAATTTTCTTAATTAATGATTATGAGGGTGAGTCCAGCCCATTTGTGGTGGTGTCATTCCTGGGCTGATGATCCTGGAGTCTATAAGAAAGTAGGCTGAGTAAGTCATGAGGAGCAAGCCAGTAAGCAGCACCCCTTCATGGCCTCTGCATCAGCTCCTGACTCCAGGTTCCTGTCCTGTTTGAGTTCCTGTCCTGACTTCCTTCAGTGATGAACAGTGATGTAGAAGCATAAGCCTTTCCTCCCCAACTTGTTTTTGGCCATGGTGTTTCTTCACAATAGAAGTCACCCTAACTAAGACACTGCTCATCTGTCTTGGGCCTGGACTTCATAATATTTGCTCACTTCCTTGAGCTGAGCCCTCGCTGCCTCAATGAGTCCATACTCAGCCAAGTTTTATTCAAATTAAGAGCCATGTTCTGCCCTCCCATTTTGCATCCTCTCCAGACAGAAAGCTATGAAAGTCAGTCTCCATTAAGCTCATAGGACACTTGAGTGGCTTCTGGTCATCAAGACCAACAGCCTGCCACTCAGAAAGTTCAAGAAGATGTCATCCAACATTGTCCTCTGGCCAAGAAATGGAGGAAAATTTAAGAGCAGAAGGAGGAGGAGGAGGAGGAGGAGGAGGAGGAGGAGGAGGAGGAGGAGGAGGAGGAGGAGGAGAGATCTGGAAATTCAAATCCAGGCTAAGAGAGAAAATCCCAGGTAGGCAGACAGATGTTTTCTTCTTTGATCTCAGATCATCCTCTGGGGTTGGCTTTCAGGCACGGATAAGAGGACACTTAGTTAACACTCTTCTAGAGACTTCCAAAGAGCAGGGAGGGATGGAGCTGGTAGAATTGGGTGACTTTTACCATGAGGTCTGGGCTGGAGACCGGAAAGGGGCCACTGCGGTTGCCTCAGGCCAGAGGGAAATGCGAGGCCCACTTTTCCTTGCAGAGCAACAGCTAGGCAGGAACTGGTGTTTTTGGTCAAGCCCGTGACTGAACCACTGCTAGAAAAATGTTGCATCTTCCCAGTCCCAAGGCAAGGATGGATACAGGGTTTAAGACAGACACATCCAGCGGCATCTTATACCCCCCACTCCATTGGCTCTCCACTGCCTTGGATTTCTTCCCTGGTGTTACCAGAAGCTTGTGCACCAGGCACCGCCCTAAGTTTACCATGTTTAAACTTCACATTAATCTCAGGGGCTAAGTCATTTTATCTCCATTTGCTGACGAGGACACTGTGGTTCAGAACAGGGAAGGGACTTTCCTAAGAGGACAGTCAGAACACTTGAAAGCAGACCAAGTCTGGGGCTGTGTGTGCACTACTGTGGGCAGTAGCCACCTCTGTTGAGACACAGTTTTAAGCTGCGTCAGCCATCATCTCAAGACTCCCCCTCAGTTACACCAGCCACAGGCTGGAGAGAATGGAGTGATTACTGTTCTTCCAGAGGACCTGGGTTCAGTTCCCCACACCCTCACTGGGTGACTCAGGGGACTAGATGCCCTCTTCTGACCTCCTAGAGCACCTATTTCTCTCTCTCTCTCTCTCTCTCTCTCTCTCTCTCTCTCTCTCTCTCTCTCCATTCCTCCCTCCCTCCCTCCCTTCCTCCCTCCCTCCCTCCCTCTCTACACATACAAAGTAAAAAATAAAAATATGTCTTAAAAAAAAAAAGCAAATTTTATCACACAGCACTCCACACAGCACTGTCTTGGTTTCCAAGTCATTTTACTTTTAGTTTTTTTCTTTCACATTGACTTCTTCATTGTGTATGTTTGGGGTGTGGGTGAATCCTATGCCACAGCACATGTGTAGAGGTCAAAGGACAATTGTAGGAGTCAGTCCTCACCTTCCACCATGTAGGCTCCAGGGATCCAACCCAGGTGTTCAGGCTTGGCCACAAGCGCCTCTACCTGCTGAGCCATCTTGCCAGCTCTGGAACCCACATTCGTAACATTTCCAATGATGGCCCTACGGCACCTCCTATGACCGCTGTGAGAGTGGTGCCTTCACAGACGGGCCGGGTCCCACCTCAAGCCACCCTGCTTCCAAGAAAGAGCTTCTTAATTCTCTTCTGAAGAAACACTAAACAGCCTAGCTATCTGGGGTGGGAGATACCCAAGAGGCGTCCCTGAGACCTTGAGAGTGTCACAGAGGAGGAACACACAGCCACAGCGGCTGGACAGTGGTGTCCTTTAAACTTGGAGACACTCCAAGACACGCTGTGGTTACCCTGCTCTCCCACACCCTGATTTGGCAAACCCACATTCCCAAGTTCCTCCTCTGTCCTCACCCTAAATGCCAATCCACAGCAAACCTGTTTCCCAATTCATGACAAGAAGATATTGTGTCAAAACCAGGTGACATTGTGGTATGAGTTCCAACACCCAGTGGGCACCCCCCAAATACTCCCATTGTTCTGATCTTAGAAAAAGAATCCATCAACAGCCAGGGCTGGTGAGTCAGTTTGTGGTCTGGATAATCCGACTTTCAGACACTAGGGAGTTAGGGGATTGAGCATGGACCTTGGCCAAGGGTGGGGACACAGGTAAGGTGGTTTCCAGCACCGTCTAGGAGTCACTTGTGTTCATCTCGATTCTCCCCGAGGCTACCAGGGTGAAGCTACCCCCACAATGGTGGCTCTTACATCCCAACTCGGCCATTTAGCAGCCTTCCAGGAAGAGAAAGTCAGTAAAATTGAGATTTTTAGTCCTATAGATAGGCTGTCATGCCAATGGTACAAGACCACTGTGAGGGTCGAAGAAGTTGGTTGAAAAAGCCTGGCCCATAGGAGGTCTTCAGATCAATGTTACACCCCACTTTGTACTAAATGCTCACATTAATGTGTTGCCACAACCAGGCATGCATTTCTAGAGTATTCAGGACAGTGAACCAGAAATACCATGTTCCAACAGTTCCTCCAAAGGGGTGTCAACAAAGGAAAAAGACGAGACAGAGGGAAAGCAAAATAGCATTGTGAAATTGTGGCTTTGGTGCCAGAGCGCAAGGCAGGGCTGCAGAGTCACCTGGGTTGGGTCACTGGGATGGGAAACTGCTCTTCTGTGTTCATGTCTAAATAGCCTGGGGCCAAAGTCAACCTTGACTCCCGCTCTCCACTTCCAAGCCTTCACTGCCAACAGACACAGGACATTTAGGACATAGGGGACACTTCTAAAAGGCCGGGCTGCCCTTCTGTCAGAAAGACACAAGAAAAGGAATAGGGGGTGATGAGGATTCATGCCCTGCTCCTCAGCTGCAGGTCTAGCACATAAAACCCAAGAAGGTTCTCCAAGTCCACTGATGGGATCCAAGCATTCCTGAATGCAAGTGTGCATTCTTGTCATCAATTCAAACTAAGCATATAGCAGCAGGGAAGAGATTTCCACTTACAATATTAGTTGGCCAGTGTAGAGAGACTTTAGGATTCATCCTAGGATTCTGAGTCAGCTTTGCCTGGGGAAGTGAGTGGTTGGAAGATGATTTCAATCCTCAATCTTCAAGCAGGATGGTCAGCAGGCCTAGGGAATGCCTGGGACCCCACATCTTCCAGTGGGCAGTGGAGCCCACAGCCAAAGTTTCCTGTGGCTGACACTTTGTTCTTCCATGGTTTCAGCCAATCTCTGGTGATCTATATGGCTCTCAGGTCGCCGCTCTTCCGTTAGTCAGCTCTTTGTTGTTCTGCCCAGAAGGAACTTAAGACAGGAAGGGGTTAATTTGGGCCCACAGTTTCAGAGTGTTTCCTCTGTGGCTGCTTGGCCCCAAGAGCTTCAGAGTATCATAGAGGGAGCATGTAACAGAGGAGTGTCATCACTGGAAGGAAGAGCAGGGATAATATATATCCCCAAGGACCTAGCCACAGGAGATCTCTGCCCTCCAGGTCTATGGCTTGTTTCTACAACTTCAGGAGAAAGTGCCACTAGCTTGAACCAAGCATTCAATGGAAGATGTTTCTTACCCCAACTATAACATCCACATGTGTACATTTCCTCCTGGGCAATGGTACGGGTAAGATCCTTTGGAATGTCTGTTTTTGGACTCAGTCCAAGCCCTGCCCCCCCATACCCTTTTGAGAAGTCTTTCTGTCTAGCTCCTATGTTTGTAAGAGTGAGCTCTATTGGGTAACATCATTATCCCGATGAGTTTGAGTTCTTGGTGGTGATCATTGAGGAAGTCTTGTGATGCAGGCAACTCGGGTCCATCTGGCTGTATGGCCCATTGGAAAAGTCTGGCGAAAATCGGTCAGGAAACATGTGCATTCTACCAGCCCAAACGGAAGCTTGGGGATCAAAGCATCGCAGACCAAATGCATGAACTTGCACACGTGTGTGCGCAAGAGGAAGGACATCAAAACATGGAATATTCCATGAACACACATGAGACCCATATGAACCATGGAAAAGCCAACACACTCATTGACCTACATTTTTTTCTAGCATCTGTGCACAGAGTGAACATCCTTAGGGACAGGAGAGGGCTTGTGACGGCACACAAGGTCACCTGTACCATTCATCTCAACTCCATTGCTCACTTATTTAGCCGCTTGCCTGCTTTCCAAACTGACTGTCCTCCCTCTCCTTCCCTTTCTCTCTCTCTCATTCCCTTCCTCCTTCACTCTCTCCCTCCTCCCCCTTCTTCCTTTGGTCTCTGTTCCTTGAGATAGGCTCTCACTTTGTAGACCAGGTTACTCGCAAAGTTTCTATCCTCCTGCCTCAGTCTTCCAAGTGCCACAGACATGTGCCACCTGGCCCAACTGTCTACACCTTACCTAAGTGCTCCAGCCCATCTCTGATCTCTCACTACAGTTATCATCCCTTATCTCTGTCCATTATCACTTCACTCCCCATGTCCCAGCATCTCTAACCCTCCAGAAAATAAACGTGTGTGTGTGTGTGTGTGTGTGTGTGTGTGTGTGTGTGTGCGCGCGCATACTCATACTCAACACATGCAAAGGACAGCAGTAAAGGCAGAACATTCCAGGCCATTTCCAGCACCTCCCCGCAACACGTTTGGCTGTATCAGAGCTGGGCCAGGTGGCACTCAGAGTTCACAATGGAAGAACAGAGGGGCACAAGGGCATGTTTTAAATTAGAAAGTCGCCTTTGCGGCAGGAAGGGGCAAACCGTGCCCACATGTGCACAACACATGTGCCAGCCCCATGCTGGCACCCAGCTTCATGTCAGGAAGGCTGGGAGGCCGGAGGGCACTGTGTGTGGTCAGCTGCCATGGACATACGGCTAATGCTCATCAAGGGGACACAAAGATGCTGCCTTTCCAGGTGACTTGCACCAAGGTGAGCTTGGAGATGACACCATACGGCTACAGACGTGTCCCCCTTCGATTTCCAGAACCGTGAAATAATAAAGGTGAAGAGTAGAGGAAATGCCCCAATGTGTTCCAGGGCACACTGGTCTTTCTGTGGTGCACACTGGTAGAAGACCAGGGAGCAGATAAGTGGGAAAGTTGCCCTTAAATTGTGCAGGGCATGGGGCTAGGGAGATGGTTCAGTCACTAAAGTGCTTGCCACATAAGCTTGAGAACCGAGTTTATACAAAGCCTGGTAAAGAGTAAGGAAGTGGCCACGGGAGGGTGACTCGCTGGGGATGCTAGTCAGCCGGTATCTCTGAATATGTAAGCTTGATGTTCTGTGAAAGTGGGGAGTGATAAAAGAAGACTCCTGATGTTAACCTCTGGCTTCAGTGTGTGAGTATGTGCACTCAAACACAGATGCACAAATAAAAATAATGGGTATGTGTGTCTTGCTCACAAAGTCTCTCAGTACTTGCACTGAGACACATTGTGTCTTTCCAAAGGCAACCAGGGCAGCATCACTTTCTGAAATCACCTGGGCATAGAATCTTCCAGAACCACTGTCCTCAGAAACATTGGGAGAGAAAAGTAAATCTGTACTTACACGCGGAAAAAGGGAGTCCCAAGACCAAAGATAGGAGCCCTTGGTAGCACACCAATTAGCAGCTATGCAGGGTTCCTGACCATCTGGGATAGACTCTTACCTCTGTCTTCAGATGTCTCTCATGGCTCGAGAGCACCCTGAAAGGGAAGCAGGTTGTTCAGTCACTCAACAAACACTTCTGTGGTACCTTCTGGGTTAGAGCTCAGAAACCCAAAACCGAAGCAAGGCCAAGTCTCTGCCTTCAAGGAGATGGTAATTTACCGGAACAAAATAAGCCTCAATTAAAGCACAGAGAGTGACTGGTTAGTTCCAGTGTGCACAGTTCCATATGTAAGCCTCCAGAGAACACAGATTTCCTTCACTGGGCATTGAAAATAGCAACAGTCCCCAATGACATGCTTCTGATCTCGGTGACCACAGACTATTAATTGCATGTAATTATACCAAGGACAGCCCTGCTGCTCCAACCACTACAGAAATCACCCATGTCACTCAGGAGCGGTGGCCCATTTCCTTTCAAAGTCTGAAGGTGGCCCACTGCCACAGTGGATGCACAGTTAGGCTCATATGTCTGTAAAGTGGGTGTCTATGTTACCTTCTGTCCCTTGGGGGATGAAGCCATGTGACGTTAGGAAAACAAAACAAAATTGGAGGGATTGAGGGAAAGACAAAAGCAGTAAATAGAAAGTCAATAGCACTTTTGGTGAAATTTGCATCAAATATGAATGGGGTTATCCATCAGAGAAACAGCTGATTGTGGATGTACGGGAAGCACCACTCTATATGAGAGACTCAAGACAGACAACAAGAGGAACTTGGTGGAGGGGAATGATTGACCTCATCGAGAAAGGTGATGATACATGTGCCCTGGAAAAAGTGACTCCAGTTAAAAAAAAAAAAAGTGTGTGTGTGTGTGTGTGTGTGTGTGTGTGTGTGTGTGTGTGTGCATGTGTGTGTGTCTGTGTCTGCGTGTCTGTGTGTGTGTGTACATGTGCAAATACCAAACCTGGAGCTGATTGGATGGTAGATAGGCCACATAGTCCCCAGGTACTGCAAGACCTGAAGAATGCAGGAATGTGAGCTCTGCATAAATCACCCTGGATCCGATAAGAACCTGAAAATAAAACATGGCAGTTCTCCATGTGTCTTCAGCTTCAAAGAATGAAGTACCAAATGATGTCTCGGTGGGTTGGGTTGTTCCTGTGGCTCTGTACACTTGGATATGCTAAAGCAAATAGTTCCATAATGGTCTAACATGTAACTTTAAGTGGGTTTGGGTCTTAAAATTTCCTAAAACTCATACAGTGGTGCTCAGGGCTGGGGTCTCTAGGAGCTGACTGGATTGTGAGGACCCAGATGTCACCAATGGACACATCCACTGATGGAGTCATTGCTTACTGGGCAATCTCCTGACAGAGATGCAGCAGGAACTTTTGGCGGTGGAGCTAGTGACTTATGTGCCCTCCACAGGGATACTTTGTCCCCTGTTGCTTCCCTTCTCTGATGATGTCTTCCAGCCATTAGTGTCCCCCTCTCATGTGACTCCACCTCACCCCCGCCTGGAAACAATAGAGATGAGTAGATGGGACCCTCTGAAGCCATGGGACAAGATTAACCTTTTCTTCCGCAAGTCCATTTACTCATGGGTTTTGTCATAGCAACAGAAAGCTGACTCCTGTGGACAATGACTGTAATTTCACCACGGTTTAAAATGGCTTTGGCAAGCTTCTGCATGCCAGGTTGATCTTAGGATCCCTCAATGCTCCGAGGAGTAAACACTTGGGGTCCTGGCTTCTGAGGAAGCTCCTCAGTGCCCCAACAGAAAAAACGAAACAAAACAAAACAAAACAAAAAACAGAGGTGCATAGACATTAGGAGTATCCGTACATGAACTGGTTTCAAAACATGGCTGTGCCTCAGTCTCTAAAGGACTTGCTCCCAGAAGGTTCTGTAGATATAGAAACTCAAAGTTGCATGTGTCCCCTTATATAAAATGGTAGAGGAGCAGGTCTGTATCTGACCCCTGCACACTCATGTAGACTATAAGTGACCCCTGCTTCCCTTCTGTGGAGGCCTGCAGAGGTTTCCAAATGAGATCTGAGCTTGCCTTGCCCAACAGAGCTGCATTAGAGGGTTACTTGACCATGTGCTTGGTTTCTAGGTGATTGGAAGGGTCTGCACTTGGCTGTACTAGGGGAAGGTCTTTTGCTCCACCCCTTGCATTCTTATAAATAGCCCTTTAGAGGAGACAGGAAGGGCCAGTGGACAAGGATCTAGGCCCTCCCGAGGCTATCCTGTGTTTCTGTTTCTCTCCCCTCTATTTGTCTATCTAAATCTCTTATCCCTCTCTCCTCAAAAGTACCCTGTTGTAAAATGTGGGAGCTGGTCTCCCACCTGGGCTCCCACACCCTACCACACCTGTACAGGTCAATGCCATGGAAACCACTGGTTACCATATTGCCTAGAGCATAACAGCCAGAAGAAAAGCCCATACATGTTCAGTACAGACAAAATGAAGTCTTTTTCTGAATATTTTCTGTCTGAAATTGGGACACTTTGGTGGTTCAGAGCTCCTGAGTGTCACAGACTGATCATACTACATTGAAAAGCACGAAGTTGCGGGTATCAGGATAGTCCAAAACACCATAGAGAGATGCAGGTATGACTCCAGGCCTCTGTTACCATCTTGGGTCCAAGGGGATGACAGGAGGTAGTTTCCCAGAACCCAGGGACAGGGAGACATGAGAAGCAGGCAGCCTCTGTGGTGAGAGAGACCCTTCAGGAAGGGGACAAGGGACTACCTGCCCCATACCACATGTATTCTCTTCCCTGTTACCTATATATAGTGACCTTGTTCTGAAGCCAGGAGGCTTTGCCTGCTGTGTTTGTGTCAGGGGGTGGAGACTTGAGAGCACTTTGGACACCGGGCAGTGAGGAGAGTGTCAGCTAGTCCTGCCTCCACCGCCTATGTGCTGGGTTTACATGTGTAAGCTTGCACCCCGCTTGATACTTGGCGATTTGGGGCCTCAGAGACAAGTATTATCTCACAGGTATCTCAGACCTCCCAAACGGGGATAAATTGTGAAGGGGGCCCAGGAGAATGGGACCTGACAGTAGCTATAGGTGGGAGAAGCCACCTGGCCCAGGCCGCCTTCCTCTCAGTTTTTCTCCATGATGGCTACAGTGCTACTCCCTTTGTTCCCCCCCAAGCCCACTCTTACCCCTTCTCCTTCTCTCTCGGTGAAATCTGAGGCCACCAATCCAATGATGCTGGGGAGGGAGAGGCAGGGAGAACCCCCAAGCCCAATGACCATCTAACCAATTTGGCAGGTCCTAGGTGCAGTGGGAGACTTCACATCCCCCAATAAGGTAGAGAGATTGGCTAAAGAAGACAACCGACCAACATCCGCATGTGTCGACACACGTGAGCACACACATGCACTCATCATGCACACCAGACCGCACATATCAATGTGTGTATCCACAGACAATAAAATAATAATAATAATCCTAGTGACTTCTATTCTCAGTGACATTTGTTTCTTCACTAAATGAACAAATACCTGTGAGTATCAAAGACCATCTGCCCCATACTGAAAACCATCAGCTGGAGAGAAGTTTCTAGAGCCTATCCCAAAAGATCACTAATAATGAGTCTCTGTGGACAGCCATAGGTTTGCTTACTTGGCCCTCACTCCACTTGGAAATTAGCTGTTGGCATGTAAGTACTAGAGGTGTTTCACATACCTAGACTGTGGCACCCAGGTTTGGGTTCTCAGATGGCAAATGTTGACCACAATTTAGGAAGGACTTCCCCTTCGAAGCAAAGGGATCATCTCCATTTCCCTGGCCTTCATCACTTCCAGTTTCTTCAATATCCCTGTGTAGGGTATTCACAGTGTCTTTCTGGGCCCTGTAGATATGATGTACAGACTCTTAAGATGGCCACCATTTTCTTAAAATTCTGTTTGGTAGAGTCAGTCAAAAGACACTGAGAAGTTAGGATTTCTTCTTCTTCTTCTTCTTCTTCTTCTTCTTCTTCTTCTTCTTCTTCTTCTTCTTCTTCTTCTCCTCCTCCTCCTCCTCCTCCTCCTCCTCCTCCTCCTCCTCCTCCTCCTCCTTCTCCTCCTCCTCCTCCTTCTTCTTCTTCAAGACATGGTCCCAGGAACCCATAGCTGCCTTGCTTCCACCCCCAGTCTTCCCATGGTGCCCCCTTGGCCTTTCTCCTGAGCCTACTGAGTCTTCCTTTTGGTCAGTCTTTGTATACTATAAGTTCTAAGTGCCCTAAAATGGCCGCTACAATCCAATATCCATTTCCTAGTCTTTCAATTCAGCCCTTACAGCTTCCCCAGGCCAGGGTCTCAATTTCCCAAATCTAATTTCCCCAGGCAAGACAGGGCTTGCTCTTTTCATCTGTTTGTGTCAGGCCGAGCCATGCTGGGCACAGCTGCCTGCTGGCTACCCTTTGCAGCACGGCAGCTGAAGCCCCATCCTAGTGACAAGGGATCCTTTGGCCCCAAATAGTTCACCCTGGGCACCAGGAACTCTAGAAACATAGCTTCAAGAGTAGGCATACCATGGCTGATGTCTGTAACATGCTCTCCAGCCTGGAAACAGCATCATAGCCTCAAACATAGTTGTTAGTCTCAAGCAATTTGCTTGAATTCTCCCAGGAGGTGCGGCCTCCCCAGAACCTGGCTTCCAGAGGACAGAGTCATGTTCAGAGGAATTGTGCTCAGGGCCAATGAGCCCTCTACCACAGGAGCGGATGGAAGCAGTTAGCTCATGTAATGAATTCGTAATGCTGAGCCACTGGCTTCCGCTGGGTGCCTGCTGGCCTTTCAAAACAGTGTGACACCATTGACTAACAGTACCCACTCTGCTTCTCAGCCATCCTGGGGGGCCATGCTGCTGTACCCCACCCACCTAGACCTACCTCCTCTGAAGTGGCCATGACAAATTGGCCTTTATTGGCCTGATTTTGGGAACTTCATGTTATTTGCCTCTGTGACAAGAACAACACATCTCTGTTTTCTCTGGCTCCTCCCACCTCTGAGCCGGCCAAGGGTATTGAGAGCTTCCCAGGCTTGGTAGAAACAAGGAAATTCTAACGGGTGGGAGGCAGAGATTGTGCTGTGGAGCCTTAGGTAAGTTGCTTAACTTCTCGAGCTTTACTGTATCTACTTTGTCTCATTGGTTTATTTAAAAACTAGGGTGAGAAATACAAGGAACTCACATAGTTTCAATTGATATATGCTAAATAACTGCCTCCTACTCTCTTGCCTCCCAAATGCTTTCTAATTAGGAGAGCAAGGCCCTCAGCAAACAGCTGTAGAGAATTTAGTGTTTTGCTACACCCAGTGCGGTGCTTCTGGGGAGGAAAAGTAGAAGCAGCTGAGTCTGCCTGTTGGGTCCCATCTTGGCGTTGCCACTTTCTTTCTGTGTGTCTACATCAAGCACCTTAACATCTCTGAGTTTCCCTTAGCATCTTCTGAAATGTGCACTGGCATTTATGCCTACTTAACACTCCCCCTTCCTGCAAGAAAATATCCAATAGAAGCAAATCGAGGGAGCTCAGGCTTGCTTGGACCCAGGATTTGGGAGGGAATAGCCCATCATGGCGGAGGGAAAGCACGGTGGTGGAAGTGTATTGGCTGCTTCCATTAAAACAGCAGCCAGGAAACAGAGAGCTGTGAGGAACTGGGGCTAGGCTGTATCCTATAATCCACCCCTACTCTTAGGGACCCACTTTTCCCCACCAGGTTCATCTTCCAAAGGTTCCCCAGCCTCACCCTGCTGGTGACCAAACCTAGAAGCCTGTGATGGCTATTTCTCATGAGAACCCTAACATGGCCATGTCTTTGTTTACTGTCTGTATCCCCCATCCCTGGTCAGCACTTGGGACTCAGGGAGTCACTTACACTGAGGCTCTCATAGAGTGAATAGGAATGTTTCAGACAGAGAAATGGGCACTGGTGTTCCTGGTGTAGAGACAGTGGGTGGAGATCTACAGGGGAGGCAGAAGCATCCCCATAATTGTGAAGACATGCCCAGGGGCCCGGGGTCCTCCGGGGCACCAGTCCAGCATCCTTTGGTGGGGAAGACTAGAAATAGCTATTTTTAGATTGGAGCCTCCTGGAAAGCAAGCACTCAATGATAGGGAAGAACAGAAAAGGAGACTATACAAACCCATCCCTAGAGACAATTTTTGTTAACTTTAAAAAAAAAAAAAAAGAAGAAGCAAAAGCCTGAGGGCTTCTCCAAATTACCTCCATTTTAAAGAGAAATATCCCACACTGGATTAGGAGTCTCATACCTGCTCTTCTTCACCTGTCCCGTTTGAACTTCTGTATGTTTAGATTGCCTTTGATGAGATTGTACATGGTGTGTGTGTGTGTGTGTGTGTGTGTGTGTGTGTGTGTGTGTGTGTGTAGATTTCCCACAGAGGAGAGAGGATAGCCTCATATCTTTCTTCAGGTGTCTTGGTGACAATTTTGAGAAGAAAACGTGTCACAGAACCAAGTGAGAAGTGATGACAATTGGGTTGCAATAGAGCTGAGATGACCAGCCACACTGGCTTCCTGTCCTGGGGGCCCTTTCTCCCAACCCTGCGCCAATGTCAGAGCTGACCTTCATGCCCTGGCCTCACAGATCACTGAGCACCATGACTTCAAACTGCAGCCTTCCTCTCCAACACTCGGGGAAAGCCATACCTACCGGAGTCAGCCACCTCCGGGCTGTGAACCGGGCAGTGCATGCTTATGTAGACTATGGCGTGCCCCCACAATGGTTACTTGAAGTGGAAGCCATAGATGTGAACATATGCAGCTTCTGACACTGAGACATGAGTGTCTACAGAACTCATGCTAGAGAACAGAGCACCAGAGTCCTATCGCATGAAAAGTTTCCATGTTTTAAGTAAGTTTATGATTTCAAGTGGGGCTTCATGAGCGGCTAGCCTAAGCCTCTCGAGCTTACAGGCTGAGGTCTGGACATGCCTGCCAGCATGGAGGGAAAGAGTTCAGTCTCATGAGGATTCAATTCTGATGACCTACGACTGAGATTCACTAGAGACAAAAAGGCTTTGAGATGCCAAAGGAAGTGTGACGAGGCCCAAGGAAGTGGTGTGCCACTGAGCTAGTTCCTGGCCCCTCTGTACTGAGTCACTGAGATTAGTTTAGCAGTGTTGAAAATGGAGCCCAAGGGTCTCACACATTCCATACAAGAACGCTCCTACTGAGCTATGTCCCAGACCTCTTTGTACTTCTTATTTTTGAGACAGGGTCTCACTCTGTGGCCCAGACTAGCCTTGAACTCCATGAAGCCCAGACAGACCTTGAACTTACTTACTCCTGCCTCAGCCTCCCAAACGCCTAGGGTTACAGACCTATACTACCAGGTCTTGCCCCCTTAAGTAAGAATGCGTATTTCCTGTTCCCATTCACCAGGGCAAGAACGAGGTCCCTGAACAATGGGCCCAGCACAGAATTTGCTTCACTGTAATCTTGAACTTGGCTCCTCTGGATTGCCTGCAACAGAACAAGGCAGCCTTGCCACTTGGTTCTCAAATTTTGACTCTGCTGCTAACCTCTGATGGTCACTATGACCAGACCAGTGCAGCCTGTTGGTGGAGCTGACCCCCTGCTCCCCCACATCACGGCCAGATGTGACCTTGACAGTCTCTACATCGCACACAGATTTCGAAGGAGACCATATGCTTCCAGATCAGAACAACTCGAGTTACAGAAACGTCATTAGTTCCTTGATGACGTCATTTTAAGGGGAGATGAGGGTGAAGACAATGACAGAGGCACAGCTATCACCTGGGGACCTGACAACCGAGTGTGTTGTTCTTAAGCCTGAAGCGCTACAAACATGAACATGTGGGACAGATGGAGAGAGCCTCTCATGGTGTGAGGTTACCAAATGGGTAGGCGCCATGGTTAGAGTGAAATCCTTAGTCCTGGTGTGATGTGGAGATGACAACATGGGGGGTATTGTAAGGAACACGGATGGATACTAAGGTGACCCCCCTCACTCCATCCCACAGCCAGCTCCCCACCCTCTACACCCACATTCTGTGGGAAGCCCGTGTGCTGGCTAGTCTGATGTCAGTTCAACACAAGCCAGAGTCAGTTTGGACCAGAGAACCTCAGATGAGAAAATGCCCCCACTGGATTGGCCTGATTGATGATTGATGTGGGAGGTCCCAGCCCATGGTGGGTGGGACCATCCCTGGAATGGTGGTCCTGGGTGCTATAAGAAAACAGGCTGAGCAAGTCAGTGGGCAGCACCCCTTCATGGCCTCTGCATCAGCTCCTGCCTCCAGGTCCTGCCCTGATTAGCCTGGATGCTAGACTACAGCTGTCAGATAAATAAACCCTTTCCTCCTCAACTGGTCATGGTGTTCCATCACAGCAGTGACAACTCTAAGACAGTCAGCAGATGGTCACAGGCTCATTGAAAAGTCAGCCCTGTGCAGACACAGGCAGGGAGGGATGGGGCTCATTGGAGAGTGGGAGAGAATGGCTTTGGGGATGGGATGTCATGGGGGAAGTGGCCCTGGAAACAAAGGCAATGTGGGCAGTGGGGTAGATTGCAAATACCCCCCCCCCCCCGTGAGCAAATGATACATTCCATATCACAACAAGACATCTGGTTAGTCTTCCCCACATCTTTGAAAGCTATTTTATTCAAGCTATTTTAAAAGTCATTTCTCACCAGCAAAATAGATGGGCACACCAGTAAAACATAGATGGATTCCTTAGTCTCCATTTTGGAGCCCATGTAGGGCTGGGCACACAGTAGAACAGGAATGAGTGAATGAACGAATAAATGAATCAGCAAATGGGTGAGTGGGAAAGTGAATGAATGAGTGAAGAAGGAAGGAAGAAGTGAAGCAGAGAATGAATAAATCAGTGAATACCAGAGTAAGCATGATTTGGTGAATGAATAAGTGAGAAATGAATGATCAGGGAACAGTGAATGAGTAGATAATCCATAAACACATGAATGAATGTATTATGAGTGAATGAGCAAATGAACCCATGAATGAATGAACCCTCCAACAATCCCCATGAGGCACACACCACCTCCACAAGACTCAAACGCTGGCCACAAAGGTGATCTACCTCCATGTAGCCAGAAATGGGATTAATTTGATCTTTGCCAGCTAGTCTTGCTCTTCCCAGAATTTAGCGTCTTAATCTCTTCCACAAACAGTCAGGAGAAAGGCAGTAGGGCCTTGGACTCCCTGCCTGTAGAGCAATGCAAACCAAACGTCCCTTTGGTGGGAAGGGACCCTTCAATGCTTTAGTTCGCCTTGGAAAGGCAGGTACAGCCCCAGACATTGGCCTTCCTGACTTTGCACATCAGGTGAGGGACAGAGGAAGTCTCCTATGGGAATGCAGCTGGTGACTATCCAAGCCACCACTATTGACAGAGGCCTTGCTCTTGCCAGGTCCTGTGACCATAGCTCTGCCTGCTTCCTCTTACCATACTGATAGTCCATCTGGTGGCAGAGCCAAGCCATAATACACAAGTTCAAGGTCCCAGAAGGATGAGCCTACTCTTCCCAAAGACAAGGTTTCTCACGACTTCCCGTAGCCACTATGTGAAGCTTCAAGGATTCCCATAGCCACTGTGTTTTGCAACTAGCTGAGATCAGGAGCTGTCCTGTAGTGTTAGATGCACACTACCATCTCTGGATATCCCCATGCTACAGATGAGGAAACTGAGCCACGGAGAAGCCATTAGCTAAGCCAAGTCAGCTATGCAGGGCAGGAGGGGCTGGGTGACCCACTCAGCTCTTCATTTGCAGGTTGCCATCTTAGCCAAGATTAGCCTTTGGTAAGCACGGTTCCCAAAGGGCACATTCTTAACCAGATCCTCCCTGTCCGGAGCCACTGTCAAGGCAAGAGCTGTGAAGTCAAACAAAAGCCAAGCTGAGCCTGGCTTTCAATGAGCTCCAGGCCTTTAAATTGTGTGTGAAGGTGTGTGAGTCTGCATGTATGTCTCTGTGTGTGCATGTGTTTGTGTGTGTGTGTGTGTGTGTGTGTGTGTGTGTGTGTGTGTGTCTGTCTGTCTGTCTGTCTGTCTGTCTGTATCTGAAGTTTTCTCTGGTCCTGCCCAGCCCCACAGATCCTGCAGCCACTTATAAAATAATCACTCAGAAGCTTATATTAATTAAAACTGCTTGGCCATTAGCTCAGGCCTACCACTGACTAGCTCTTACATTTAAACTAACCCATAATTCTTATTTATGTTTAGCCACATGGCTTGGTACCTTTTCTCAGTTCTACCTTCACATCTTGCTTCCTCTGTGTCTGGCTGGCAACTCCTGACTCAGCCTTCCTCTTCCCAGAATTCTTCTTGTCTGCATATCCCGCCTATACTATACTTCCTGCCTGGCTACTGGCCAATGAGCATTTGATTTATCAACCAATCAGAGCAACACATTCACAGCATACAGAAAGACATTGCCAGCACATGTATGTGTGTGTATGTGTGTGTATGCCTGTGTGCATATGTCTGTATATGTGTCTGTGTGTGTGTCTGTGTATATGTGTGTTATGTGTGTATGTCTGGCATGTCTGTATCTGTGTCTACGTGTGTGTATCTGAGGTCTCTGTGTATGTGTCTGTGTGTGTCTATATGTTTGTGTGTCTCTGTGTGTGTGTATTGTGTGTGTGTCTGGTGTCTGTGTGTGTCTCTGTGTATGTATGTGTGTGTATCTGTGGGTGTATGTGTGTAAGTGTGTGTGTGTGTGTACAAAGCACTGATAATAGGGTAGATTTTCTACGTCCATAGACTCTCAGGTGAGTTCAGAGCAGGCCACAGTGATGGCTGGTTTGGGTAGTGTCACAGAGCTGACTGCAGAGAGGCTGTGACAGCTGATGGACTGTTGACATATCCAGAAAGACCTAGAAACATCTAGGAGACCTGCCTCTGGGCACCGCTGTGAGGGACTGAGTCAGGTGGTACCACCCTAACTTCAGGTGGCACCGTCCCCTGATCTTGGGTCTCCACTGAGTGAAACTGAGAAATGAGCACCAGTATCTGCCCTCGCTGCTTCCTAACGGCAGCTGCCCTGTGAATAGACCCCTCAAGACCCTTCGAGCTCCCACCTCCGTTCCCTCCCTTCCGGGATGGGCGGTGCCTCAGACTGTGAACCAATCAAGTCTTTTCTCAACTTGCTTTGGCCGGCATTTGGTACAGGGAATGAGAGGCTGGGCTGTGAGATGGTACTGCCCTGTTCACCTGACACCTTTGGGGTTGATCCCTGGGACCCACGGCAGGAGGAGGAAACTGACCCCCAGAGTTGTCATCTGACCTCCACATGTGCACTGTCACATTTGAGTGCACGCGCACACACTCACTCACACACACACTCACTCACATGCACACTCACTCACACACATACACACACGCACACTCACACTCACTCACACACACTCACACTCACTCACACACACACTCTCACTCACATGCACACTCACTCACACACACATACACACACTCACACTCACTCACACACACTCACACGCACACACATACACATACACTCACACACACATACACTCACTCACACATACACATACATTCACACACTCACATGCACACACTCTCACTCACACACGCACACACGCACACGCTCTCACACTCACACTCACACACACGCTCACACTCACACACACTCACACTCACTCACACACACATACACACACATACACTCACTCACACACACATGCACTCACACACACACTCACTCACACTGACACTCACTCACACACACATACACTCACACGCATACACACACAATAGTAAGTAATTTTTTTAATTTGAAGGAAGGAAGAGAAGGAGAGGAGGAGAGAGGAAGGGTGCCTCTGCTTCTGTGAGGGGCTGGGGAAGAGTGTAGATGAGGGATTGGGAGACAGGTTGGTCCAGAACTTAAGAAATAAGCTCAAGGGGGACAGGTCCTCGAGCTTGGAGAGGCCCAGACTTCTTGAAGGAAGACATCACAATGTGTGATATCTAACTGCAGGTATGCCAAAGAGAGAAGGAGGAGGGAGGGGGAGGGGAGGGGGAGGAGGGAGAGCAGGAGGAAGAAGAGGAGGGGCGAAAGAAGGGAGGAGGGGAGGATGGGGAGAGGAAGGAGGAGGAAGAGGAGGGAGGAGAAGAGAGAAGAAAAGGGGAAGGAGGGGGATGAAGGAAGGAGAGGGAGGAGGGGGAGGGAGGAGGGGGATGAAAAGTAAAGGAAAGAGGGGAAACCCCCAGTCCTGACAACTACTCAGTACCTAAGGCCTAATGCTGAAAACTGCCCCTCTCAGGGCTGCTGGGGCAGTTTTTTCCATGTCTTTTTATGGCTGCCTTCCCTCCCCAGTGGCTTCCTCCAGGCTGGCGTTTGTTGTCCCAGGGCTTCCTGGCCCCAGCCAGTCTGGGCGCTTCTCTCCAGTCGCATCCTGGCTCATCACCACAGTGGCGCTGGTGAGGCCCCGCACTGGCATCAAGGGCCTTGAACTTTTACATCATCACAACAGAAGTTACAGTGGGAACGCACCTGAACTTGTGAGTTAAGGCAGAAGACAGTCCACGGGTCAAGGCTGGACTCTTGTTCACAGAAAATAAACAACTCAGTAAATCCTCTTTACAGCCACAGTAAGGAAGGCAACCCAAGCTCAGTTGCAGGGGCAGAAACCTCTTAGCCAATAATGAATTCTCCCTGCCAGACAACTGTGTGCCTAGAGCACCAGGGACCCTGATGCCTCTGACATCTTAGAATTAGCTATTGACTATTAAAAAGAAATACCCAAGAAAGTTCCCTAATGGAGGAGGGTGATCATGGTGGGGAGGGCATGGCAGAGGCCAGGAAGGGGAGGAGGAGAGAGGGAGGGAGAGGGGGGGGTGATGCTAACTTTCTCCTTTTCCCTGCCATTCCAGCCTATGGGAACTGTGCTGCCCACACTCAGACAGGACAAGCCTCTCCTCAGCTAATTCTTCTGGAAACCACCCTGACAGACACACCTACAGGTGTGCCACACCAGCCTCCAAGGTGTCTCTGACTCCTCCGGTTAGGTTGACAAGGAGGATTAACCATGCCAAGCTACAACCATATAACCAACCTCTACATAAATATCTATTCATAGGTGCACGTATCAAAGAACCCAGCAGGGTGGAAATCTCATATTGGCCGAGTGCAAATTGGTTCCAATGAAGTGGGAGGGCTGCAACCTGGCAGAATTTCACTGGATCTGTAGCTGGGAAGTCATCTGGCAGAGCAGTGATTGGACACCTCAGTGATGTCCAGACACACAGAAACAGCCATCTTGCAGCAAGCTCACCTAAGCAGACAATGGATAGGGGGATTTCCATGCATGTCCACTTTAGCATTAGGCCCAAGAGTTAAGAATTAGGAATAAATGAATCAGTGACTTGCTCTTACAAAAGGACCTGCCTCAGGTTCCCAGGAAACATATGGGATGGCTCATAGCTGCCTGTAATTTCAGCTCCAGGGGAATCCCAACGTTCTCCTCTGGCCTTCTTGAACACATTCACATACACACAGAGATATAATTGGATTAATCCACGGAGTCTATTTAATGACCAAAGGAATTTATTTGGGGGTTAGTTCACAACCATGAGAGATTTACTATGTCCCATACTGATCTGCCTGGTCCAAGATCTCAGCATCCAAAACCATGAGGTAGCAAAGAAAAGGCGTGTACCTGCATCCCAGGTCTTAAGGGTCCTCATGGCCACACCCCAGGGGCATGGACCTCAAGGTCATAGGCAGGTGTAACAGTTACCTGCTACCTCACTAGGGGCGATGCTTCATGGCATGGCTCAAATGACCACCTACTACACAGATTCACACATATACACATAATTTAAAATAAAATAATCTTTAAAAAAAAAATGAATCACCCGGGTGTGTGTGCACCCATAATCCAAGCTCTGAGGAGGTAAAGACTGGTGGGTCATAAGGCAAATTCGTATTTGACTACACAGAGAGTTCAAGACCAGCCCGGTATACATAAGACTCAAAGAGAGAGGGCGGGGGGGGGGGGGGTATGAATCACTCAGCATGCTGGTGCACACCTATCATCCAAGTACTTTGGAGTCTGAGGCAGAAGGATCAGGAGTTCAAGTCAACCTCTCAGCTATGTAGTAAGTTCGAGGCCAGCCTGGGCTACATGAGACCATCTCAAGAACAACAACAAATTTAAGTGAGTCACTCACAACAGGAGTTTTCTGGATGACCGTTCAGGCCATCCCTTGCATAGAAGAAACTCAGTGACTTCAAACAGCTAAAATTCTAGACTTTGGTCATGACTCAGGCATTTGTACGGGGCTTGGTGGGAATTGTTCCTGGTTCATAATGAGTTGGTGCTCAGATGGGTCGGCCCACAAACTCAAGGGCCAGGTCAGCTTAGAGCTGAGTCTTATGGCCTGGCATTCTCACCAAGGGAGCCTCAGGGCATCACCTTCTCCCGTGGAGGCTCAGCACCCTTAGATTCCATGTTCTCAGGGAAAAGAAGTAAATGCCCCCATTTAAAGTGTGTTCCAGAAGAGAGACGGCACAGCATGTCTCTTCCCATCTCAATCAATTGGAATCACAGATCAATATGCATGAGGCTAGAGCATGGGGGGGGGGGTGAGTCCCACCTCTCAGAGGGCACAGCCATATGTTATCAATTGTGTGCAGTTTTGTTGCCTTTTATGATTTTTTTGATGCCATGCTATGTTTCATAACCACGTTGACAGACAATGTGAATGCTAGCTTGAGGTAAACAGAGGAGCCGGACACATGGACGAGCGGACAGAAGCCTGTACTGCTCTTGCCAAGTCCTGGTTTCAGTTCCCAGTACTCCATGGTGGCTCACATCTGTAAGGCCAGCCACAGGGAAATCCGACACCCTCTTCTGGCCTCAGCAGGCACTGCATGTGTGTGGCACACATAAACACATTAAATAAAAAAAATCTTTTAAAATACTAGAACAAACAATATTATAGACAGTCTGACACAAATACCAAAACTCTCTTTTCACTTGCTGTTGAGATCTTATTTCCTACTGTATGTCTTCTGTGTTTCCGAGGATTTTTCACAGGGCGTGTCTAGTTGTCTGGATCCCAGTGATGTTTAAGCTTAAGGAAGTTTCCACTGAAGTCACCCTGTTTTGTATCTCTGAAGATTTCTGGGTACCTATAACACTATTTGGCTGGAAGAAAATTGAAGCCTGGCCCCTTTGGGGAGGTTTGGGTTCCCCTGTTTGCTATTGACGCCAGCTGACTGCCCCCTGCATTTGTGCACCCTGCCTGTCCCCTATGGACATTTGAGTCCCCAGCCCTCATGCATATGCCAAACAACTCTGACTTATGACAAAACCAAGACAGAGCACAGTACAGCAGGCTGATGGGGAGAATGGCATCGAAAATGTACGACATCCCAGAATCTGCCCCCATCTCAGCCTTTCTCCCTGAGATGCATCATGAGTAAGACGTGATGGACTACAGAGCCACCAAGGGTTATCTGCCATGCAGACAAGCCCAGAGGAAGAAGTAGAAAGGGTGATGGGATGCAGGAATAAAAGAGGTGGAGATGTCCGCAGTAGTGGGCTCCTAGGGTTGAGGACCGGCAGAGATGTCAGTGCAGAGAAAGCATGGGAAATGGCCATTTCATGCCTTTTAGGCCACAAGGTGGAGGCCAGTGAACCCTGGCCTCCCTGGCCACACCTACTACCACTCAATAACCAGCAAAAATGTGCTGCCAGCATCCACAAGGAAGCCACGGCCTCTTTGTGTTCTGGACAAGACAAACAAGTTGACAATGATTGACAGTAGAGAGCATCCCTACCCTGAAAGCCCAAGTGTGAAACAGCCCAAACTCTACACTTTTCTCAGCACCAAGAACATGGAGTCACACCCTGACCTCAAGTGACTGGTCGCAGTCAAGATGCGGACACTCAAAAGATATCATATGACGCCACCGTCAGGCTCTGTGTGCAAGACTCATGCAACAGATGAGTCTAGGGCTCAAACCATCTCTAGGCTACCTCGTTACACACATGGAAATGTCCCGGAATGTAAACAGAAGCCTCTCTGGCCATAAGCATGATCCCATTCAGTTATGTGAATGCCAATTTCACGTGTGTGGTTTTGCACAAATCATTTTGGTTGCTATTTATTTGTTAATTTTTTTTGGTAATTTCATTATAAGTGAGCTATTCTAAAATATGTTGTTGTTATTATTGTTGTTGTTGTTGTTGTTGGTGGTGTGTGTATGTGTGTGTGTATGTAAAGTTATAGAGCCCAGCATAGGAATTCACACTAGAATCCCAGTACTTATGAGGCTGACTTGGGACACCTGAAAGTTCAAGGCCAGCCTGAGCTACCTAGCAAGACTCCACTTCAAAAACATTAAATTAAATTAAGCTATATAAACTTACAACTAAATTGTTTTAGAGAGAAAGTAGGGGCTGGGAATGCAGCCCGGTGGGTAAAGTGCTTGCCTAGCATGCAGGAATCACGGGTTGATCCCCAGCACCACGTAAAGCCAGGCATGGTGACACCATGACTCCAGCCCTGTACTCAAGAAGTAGAAGCAAAAGGATCAGGAGTTTAGGGTCATCCTCGGCTACAGTGTGTTTAAGGTTAGCCTGAGCTACATGAGATCCTTGTCTCAGAAAAAAAAAAAAGAAAAGAAAAAAAAAAAAACACTCAAAGTTGACAGTACACAAAGCTCCTGCTCTTGTGAGTTTACATCAGGCTCACCTCTGCTTTTAGCCTCTTCCCACTCATGAGCTGCAGAATGGAATAGTCTAGAATGGCATACTTCCACACTTCTCCTCACGATGCTATTTGCTGATATCCTGCTGGTGCCTTGGTCAAGCATGGTGGAATGATTTATACCATGAAGCTCGGTGAATGCCTCAGCTTGGGGCTCTTTTGTCCCTGAAGAGTTTGTTATGAACCATTCCCATCTTTGTGGCTTTATTAAAAATATACAACATGTGTAGGATAACATGTCATGTCTCCCCAGCACACATTAAAACAAACCTAGGTACAAATTGGAATGGGAGGGAGTGTACACACACACACACACACACACACACACACACACACACACACACAGAGGCTCAAGTTCTTAAAATCAGTTAAATGGTCTTACATACTCCAGGAGGAAGTGCACATTCCTCCAACCTCACTACCCCAACAGTCAATTTGCTAGGAAATCTGAGGCCACGCACATGGAGTCCAAGGCCATCCTTAGCTTTCTCCGCCTCCCTCTGAGCATAGCAACCATAAACAACCAGAACCAAAGAAGCATCTTGAGGGAAGGAGGGAGGGAGAGCTAGCTGAGGCAGGGGCATTAGAAACTCACCCGATTAATTAGCCAATGCTGAGGACCCAGCCATCTGGATAACCCATTGATGAGGATGGCAGGGGTCCTGGTCCCCAATCCCCTTGTGGGCTACCGCAGCAGGCTGAAGCAGATCATCCCTCCTCCCCCTCCACCCCCCACCCCAAAGCCACTTAAATATTTGATGCAAAATCAAAGCCCTGTTCCAACTTTTATGAGCTGGTGCCAGGCGCCCACCCCTGCCACCATCTCCCCAGGAGCCCCCACCCCCGTGCTGAGCAGCCTTCGTCCTCCATCAAGCCTGGTGCATTAGGACAATTAGCGCTAGCCCACTGGCGCCAATTAGCAGCCAATAGTGTCTATATTATGAAGAGGGGGCGGCTGGGCGCCTCTGTCTCCAGCCGGCCTTCACACTCAATTACATTAAGTGGAGGCTCGGAGCCGAGGCCCAGTGGACAGTTGCTGGGGTAATTGTGTCTTCTCCCTGGCTGCAGGCGATCTACAGGCTCCCTGATCCCCAGACCGACTCCCCTCCTTGTCCATTTTCATCAATACAAACGCCTCCCAAAGGGAGGGGGAGCACCTAGGAAGGAGGCTGCAGTGAGGAAGCAGAGAGAGAGTCCTAGGGTGCAATCCCGATGTGCCCCCTTCCTCCCTCACTCCCTTCTGCCTTCACTTATTCATAGATGCTCACACAGCACACCTGGCACATCTGTGGATGGGACTGGTCCAGTGCAAATTGGAAACAAAACACTCCTTACTCAAAAAACAATCTAAGTCCAGGGAGGTGAGGAGTCTGCCATGTAGGTAGTAAAGTACTGCCCTGACCTGTGTTCGAATCCCCAGCACCTGTGTAAAAACTGGGTTCTTATCTATGCTTCCCTGTGTTACTCAGAGGCTGGGTCAGTCAGGCACAGCCTTTGAGCCAACTTTGGTCAATGCCATCTTTTTGTATGGTGGTATACGAGTCTGCAGAGGTCTATGTCAGGGATAGGCATCTTCCTCTCTCATGCTCCAAGTTCTTTTTATTTTTTTATATTCTTTTATTTTTAGGCGGGCTCTCTCAGTAAACCTAACCTAGAGCTCACTATTTCCGCTAGGCAGACTTGGCGGCTAGCTCTAGGGATCCTCCTGTCTCTGCTTCCCCCAGACCTGGGATTATAGACACTTTCTACCACATCAGGTAAAAACTTACCACCTCCCTGGACCCATTCCTGGGAGTCACTTACTGTTTGTGTGGTGTGCTGTATCTTTAACGGCTCCGGGTGGAAGTCAAGGTCTTCATGCTGCTAAAGCTAGTGTCTGAGGAGCTGGCGGATGTGAAGCAGGGACCACTGCCCAACCCCAGCAGGATGGCCCTCCCACACCCTCTAAATGGTCCACTTGGTCCCTGGCTACTGACACCAACTCAGGGCTACCAAACACCCCTAGTGTACCTGGCCGGGTGAAGAGACGGCCAAGTACCACCACAGTAGCCTTACCCTGTTGGAGCATGCAGTGTGCTGGGAGAACACGTGACTAATATTGCATGATGAAGCCACTTTCTACAAGCTGCTCCGTGGTTAGCCAGTGCAAAAGGTCACCACTGGGTCATTTGGCACAGGCTATCCCCCTGGGTGGACAGAGGCAAGATGCCTGCAGGCCTGGAATTTTCTGCCTAGAGTTGCCTTCAGTATGAGTGGTGCACAGACCCTGCAGCGGACCTGCAGGACTTGGCATAGCAATGAAAGGGTTCTTTCTCCCACCAGCCCTTTGGCGGAGCGCCTTTGGTGTGACCAATGCTGTCATAAGGGAGTTGGCAGTCAACAGAGATGTGTGTCTTTTCTTGGGAAAAGCTCGTGTCCCTTCCCTGGGAAACAGCAGAAGCCACAAACCATGGTCAGTCTAGCCAGAAGTGTCCTCCGTACCATCTGGGCGTTTCCTGTGGGTGGAGGGCATAGCAGCCGATAAGAAGGTATAGGACTGTGGGTGTTCTGCAAGAATGCATGTCCGAAACTATCCATCTCACACCTAGAACTTATTCCAGTCTCCCTGGTACCCACGAGGGATTTTCTAACTCCACGGGGCTCGGTATCTCATCTAGAAAATGAAATGGGAGCAACATGACCAACAGAACATGTTTGGAACCCCAGCATTGTGCACAGTAACCAAGATAGGGAACCAGCCACAAGGCCCATCCACAGGTGACTGGGTGAACAAAATGTGGCGCATGTACCTAATGGAGTTGTGGGCAGCCATGAAGAGGAACAAAAGCATACCATTTGAAGGAAAAGGCAGAAAAAGGAAGTCATCATGTTAAGCCAAAGAAGCTGTACTCAGAAAGACACTAACATCACATGTTTTCTCTCATGTATGGAATCTAGGAGGGAGAAAAAAAATCACAAAAGAAGGGTGACTGTTAGGGAAAAGGAAGAGGGACCAGCAGAGAGTGATGGGTGGATATGACCGAGGCACATTGCATGCATGCATGCAAACTTCCTATTGAGCCCATTATATAGTACAACTGATGTATGTCCATTAAAAATGGTCACCTTTGGGGATGGAGAGATGACTCAGTGGTTAAGAGTGTGCACTGCTCTTGCAGAGGACCCAAATTCAATTCCCAGAATCAACATTATAACCACCTGTAATTCTAGCTCCAGGGGGTCAGACGTCCTCTCCTGGCCTCCTCAGATACTACACTCTGGTACACACACACACACACAACTTAGTTTAGAGTGAGGCTACCAAAGGTCAAATAGGATAGATCCCATGTCTATAAATAAAGCTTTATTGGTGACTAGGAAAATTCAGTCCATTCATTTGTTTGGACTCCCACCACTGCTTCGATAAAGGTGGAGTTGAGTAGCAGGGACTAAGGCAGTGAGGCTCAAAGCTGGAACCATTTCCTCCTTTGAACTTGACAGAGACATCAGTGGACTCTGTCTGGCCCCAGAGCTCTCTCAGAGGTTATGTGTTGCACCATAGTCAATTGCCTGGCAGGCACTGAGAGAATTTCCACTGTGAATAAGTTTTAAAAGAGGTGATGGAGACAAAGGATTGTTCTAAACCAGCTGTCTTGGTCAGGGTCAATTGCTGTGAAGAGACACCACAACCACGGCAACTCTTATAAAGGAAAGCATTTAATTGGGGCTGGCTTACAGTTTAGAGGTTTAGCCCATTATCATCATGGCGGGACGTGGCAGTGTGCAGGTAGACATGGCACTGGGGAGGGAGCTGGGAGTTCTATATTTTGATCCACAGGCAGCAGGATTCTGTGTCCACACTGGGCATAGCTTGAGCATAGGGGAGTTCAAAGCCCACCCCCACAGGGTTACACTTCCTCCAACAAAGCCACACCTCCTGATAGTGCCATATTCTGAGTTTATGGGGAGGGGGGGTAATTACATTCTAATTACCATACCAACTCTCTTTTCTTTATAGGTGAGGAGTCCAGAAATTTCAAGATCACAGAACAAGATCAGCTATCTATCAAGTATAGATGGACACATAACTTGGTTTACTTCTTGGGACATAGCCACAGAGTTTGAACTCATCTGTGATTCCTATCTGGTTCAGCTGAGCACTCACACATAGTGTGTGTGCATGTTCATCCACAGTTTTGTCTGGGCCCTACGATGACCCCACATGCAATAGGAAGTCAAGCTCTGTAACACACCTGCAGACCCAACTCTTGGACATGTGGTCTCCAGGCCACTCTGTTGTAGACAGCTGTTCTGTCCCCAGACACCTGCAGTCATATACACACAAGATGTTTCCTGCCACCTTCTCTGGAGGAGCACCCAGGATGAGGCAGCTGGAACTCTGATGTGCACGGGCTCTGATCAAGCCAAGTGGCTTAGGGAGGCATGGGAAGGGGCAGAGGCTAGCCAGGACATCTTGTTGCCTTGGTCCTCTCAGGGGCCCTCAGTCTCCCCATCCACAAAAATGTCTGGATCACCAATTCTCCTTTTTGCATAAGAGAATTCAGTTCAATGTAAAATTCACACCGATGATCTTACTAGGAAACCAACAACTTTGGCTAAAAATGTAAAAAGTTACTAAAACTAAAAGTAAGATATCAGAAACATAAAAAAGACGGTTCCTAGTATGAGAGAAAATGTCTTCAAACCATGGATTTGATAAGGCACTCAGATCTCAAACATACAAAGAACTTCTTGGGACTCACATCATTGACATGAATGCTTCCTAAAGAAAAAGAACCCCACTTGCAAATCCAGAAGTTTCTGTCTCATATCATCATGATAGTGAGGTGGAGGAGAGGAGAAGGAGGGGAGAGAGAGGAGGGGGAGAAAAAGAGAGAGGTAGAAGAGGAAGAGGAGGAGGAGAAAGGGAGGAAGGAAGGAGGTGGGGGAGGGGACAGAGGGACCAGCTCCTTTATCTTCCTTCCCTGTTTATCATTCCACACTCCATCTCATTTGGGTTTCAGAGTGAGGCCGTGTAGAGGAGGAAGCCCAGGCTCAGGGAAATTCACAAACTTGGCCAAGGTCATGCCTCACTGTTCGCACTTCCGGACAAGTGGCCAGGCAACTTCCTCTCCAGGGCATCAGCGAAAAGGCTGCTGGATCAAGATGCCCCAGTGGGACAAGGTCTTGGCCTCGCGTCCTCCTCCAGGGGTCTGGGCTGTGCCGCTGGTGGGCAGAGATGTCCCAATTCAATCCAACTGAACTTCCATCCTCCTTTGCAGGGACTCGGGGCTCAAGGGCAAAACACTGGTGAACTCGGGGAGCTGGACAAGGACAAAGAGCTAATTAAGACTGAAAGGAAGACCAGGCCCCCAGCTCTGCCTTCCTGTGCTGCAGGCACCCAGGGGCCTCTGTGACACACAAAGCCAAGTGGCTTCTCAGCAGGGTGACCCACTCCAAAGACGGACCTGCCCCAAGAGGGAGTCGGCTGTGAAAACCAGATACCACAGGGGCTGAGATCTGATGAGCTTACTGAGGACACCTGGTGATCCAGTGATCCTCAATGCTCTCAGGTCCATATTATTGGGGCGGCATGGAAGGAACATTATCTGTTGCTGAGAAAGGAGACCGCAAGCGCATGCCATTGCCAAGTGCCTCCTTCATTCACTCTAGAAATAATGTAAAAGTCTGCCCTTCATTTGGTTTTTAAAGACAGGACCTCACTATGCGGTCAAGGCTGGCTTGAACTCATGTTCCTCCTTCCAGCCTCAACCTCCCAAATTCCAAGATTATAGGTGAATGCCTCAACTTCAGGTTTTGATTCATTTTCAAGATCTATCATCAACCAACTATTAAACAGATGTGTGTGTGTGTGTGTGTGTGTGTGTGTGTGTGTGTGTGTGTGTTTGTGTGCCTCTGTGTGCATGCCCGTGCATGTGTATGCCTACACATGTATATAAATGTTCATGTGTATGTTTGTGTGTGTGCATCTGTGCATATGTGTGTGTATACATGTGTGAGTGTATGTGCCTGTGTGTGTGTGTGTGTGTGTGTGTGTGTGTATGTATGTATGTGTATGTGTGTGCGCATGTAGCTTCCACTTTCCAGCCTTTCCTGAAGCAATGGCAGCTTTCTGGCCTGACTCTGGGAAATGACAGACAGACAGGTACCTTCTAGAGAAGGTTCTGGAAAACATTTCCTTTCTTGAGAAACACAGGAACAGATGTGGCCAGTTAAGACCTTATGTCTCTTGTCTCTCCTTCTAACCTGGAAAGTAGATGTACCACCTAGAGGTAGGGCAGCCATATTGTAACCATGAGGCATTACATGTGACATGAATCCAGCCAGGAATGTCGCAATGTGGCTATGAGGTGCCCAGCCTGGCATCTCCTTTAATCACAAGGTCTTGACACACATGGCAATCGAAGAATTTCTGGACCCCACCCATCTTCGCTTGGCTAACACATCTGACATGTTATTCACTAGGAAAATGTCCCATGTTTATTTCTTTCCTTGCCTAACTAAATGTCGGATCACTTTGTCCCATCTCTAGTCTGAATCCTGGGTCAAACATTTCAGTTTGAAGACACAATGTCCTTTCCTTGTATGGTTTGGATGTGAAATGCCCCCAAAGGCTTGAGTGATAAACACTACTTGGTTTATCTGACGATGTGTTGGGAGGTGGTGGAACCTTTGGGAGGAGGGCCTGGCCAGAGTAAACAGGTCGCAAGGGGTGGCTTTTGATGGTTATGTCTTTACCTAGCCTGCTTGCTGGTTCTCAGTGGTGTAAACAGACCCCACCTTCCACCTCCTCAACCACTCGCTTCTCCATGGCTTTCTGGACATGATGGGTTGATCGCTCCGAAACCCTGAGTCAAATCATGCAACACTCCCAGGGCTGGCATGTATGGTCTCACTACACAGCTCTAACTAGTCTAGAATTTGCTATCTAGTCCAGACTGACCTTGAATTCAGGAGATCCACCTGTCTCTGCTTCCTGAGCGGTGGAATTAAAAGTGTGCACCACCATGCTTGGCTGTATCTGTTGATTTAAGCCCTACACTCTGGGGTCATTTATTACCATAGCCGTGGGAAGCACACAGATATCTTTAAAACCATTAAGTGCTTCTACAGCCAAACGGACCCAACCTGGGACCCAAAAGGCACGGATGCAGCCCACATTGGAACAACTGTGTAATGAGGGCTTGCTACAGGAGCACCTGACATCCACGGGTCCAGGTCCCTCCCATGGAAAGTCCAGAGACAGGAAAATCTGACTTCCTGGTTCCACTCTCCATCACTCCTCAAAAGAGGCCCCAAGGCCTCCGTGGAGCCTTTCGGAGGCTTCCGCCTGCATCCTGTTTGAGCCAGGGATTTCCCTCCCAATTATAAGCCTCCCCTTCAGCTGCCCCCGCTTCCCCACACCTGTTGAGGAAGCACGTGTTGGTCATTAGCCTCCATCCTCGCCACCGTCCCCTGTCATCTCATTGTGCCTGAGCTGGCAGCGGTATTTCAGAAGCGACCCCCGTTGGAAACATTGTAGAGAGACCGAGCCAAAGGACCACACAGGAAAAATGACGGGTCACCATAGCTTCCTTCTCTTGGGCATCTAATCCGGGCATGTGTGTGGCTGTGCGCTCCCTGCTCGAGATGGCCCATGTCAGCCCCAGCAGCCTTAGCAAACACTGGGAGCCAGGAAAGATGGCGCCTGCCTCTGCCATCCAGACTTGCCCATTGGAGCACACATTAGCCAGATACCTGCGGCTCACAAGTCTGTGGAGAGAGAACTTTCTAGAACCAATGGTGGTGGTAGGGCTGGAGACAGGCAGCTCCTACCTTTGCTTCGGGGCTCAAAGGAATTGGGAGTTCTGATCTATGGTGTTCTCCACCCCTGCTGGCCCAATTCTTGTTAACTCTTTAATATCATAAACTCTCTCGGGACCTTCTAACTAGAAGACCACAAAGAGTCTTCTGGACGCCTGTGGTGCCAAGGCCATTTCGTTTCTGCTCACTGTGGGACCTTCACTATCCCAGCCAGCATCCGAGTCCCATGTTTCCAACCACAGTCTCTGGATCTGGGTGGATCCCTCCCTAGCATTTGGGTCTCCGGGTGTGGAGGGCCTGAGAATTCTCCTCGAAGGCCTTCAACTCCCAGAATGAAACAAACAAACAAACTGATTCTAGAGCTGTGACCACATCCACACCCCCCAGAAAGCAACTAAAAGTGACAGAGACACTAAGGCACATGTCCTAGGACACATGAAACACTTCACTCATGAGTCAACTCAAGGCCTCCCAGCTTGTCCTCCTCCTCCTCTTCCTCCTCCTCCTCCTCCTCCTCCTCCTCCTCCTCCTCCTCCTGGCCTTACTGAACTTCCTGGGCTGGTTCCCAATCTAGGACACTTCCACCCAGCCCTCTTCTCCACTGCCTTGCCTCTAGATGGGACTCTAGCACTCTCCACCTCTGGCCACCCCCAGCTCCCCTGTGAGTATTTTTCTTAATGTCCCCGCCTTGGCACTAGCCTCTTAAAGGACTAAACATCAAGCAGATCTAGCCAGCCCTGGGGCTCTTTCCACCCTCAGAGTCCAACCTCAAACATACATCAAAGAAGTGGAACATGCACACAACGGAATATTATTCAGCAGTCCAAAGAGCGAAATTACTAACATGGCGGCTCTCAAAGGCATTCTGCAAACCAAAGGGGGCAGAGAGCATAGAGCTACGGTGCATAGTGAGCCCTGTGACAGGAGGGTCTAGAAAAGATTCTAGGGACAGAATCAGGTCGCCGGAGGGTAGAAGAGGAGAGGAGGCAGGAAGGCCATTTGCAGTGTGATTAGCATGTTGTGTGTGGTGAACGTGAAAGTAGCTGTGAGACCGTATTCCTCAAAATTCAGTGTTCTGAGGACTGGAGAGATGGCTCAGAGGTGAAGAGCACTGCAGTTCCAGCACAGGACCTGGGTTCAGCTCCCAGCACCCACGTTGAGTGACTCACTACTGCCTGGAACTCCCATTCCAAGGGGTTCCAGTGCCTCTGCAGGCACCCAAATATGCACACACAGACACACAAATAGACAGACAGACACACGCACACACACATACTCACGGATCTTAAAAACCTCATTGTTTTAGAAGCCAGAACTGTGATCCCAGCCCTTAGGAGGCAGAGGCAGAAGGATGGTAAATTTGAGGCCAGCCTGCTTATATAATGCAATCTTCTCTCTAACAAATAATCAAACAACAGTAACAACAACCAAAGTCCTCAACGTTCCATCCATTGGAAAAGAGTCTCTAGTGGGAATTTGTTCCACTAATTAGCTCTGAGGTATAAGCCTTAGGGTGTGGTTTCTGACCCGTGTATGTGATCATTTAAAAGGAGAGAGAATGGGAGTTCATGGATTATATTATTATTATTACTACTACTATTATTATTATTATTATTATTATTATTATTATTCACCTTCTTTTTCTTCTTGGGATGGAGTCAGAGGACTGAATCCATTTGATTCTGGGCAGAACAGACCCCGACTATTCATCTGGTTCTGTATTTGTGAGTGTATCTTCCCCTTTAATTACTTTAATAAATCCTTGTTACCCCCTTAAACAGACTCACATGGATCTCCCATAATGAGTCTGTTTCACCAGCTATAAATTATATTAAAAACACATAAATAAATGTACAGATATGTATATGCATAATTCTCAATGTTTTTCATGTCTTTTATTTTATTAAAAATATGTATCTTACTTGTCCATGCATGTGTGTCTGTAAGAATATACGCCGTGTGCATACAGGTGCTGGTGGAGGCCAGAGAGGGTGTTGGATTCCCCTGGAACTGTCGTCACAGGTATGAGCCGCCCGGCATGAGCGCTGAGAACTGAGCCCAGGACCTCTGGAAGAGCAGCAAGAGCTCTTCACCTCGGAGCCATCTCTCCATCCCCTCTATGATACAGCTTAAACACTTTTCCTGAGCTAAAACTCTGAACCCTCACAGAACCCTACAAAGTGTGTGATCTTTTTATTCCCATTTTACAGAGGAGGAAACTGAGACAGAGAGGTCAAGTTGCATGCAGAAAGTCACCCAGCTCATAGCTGGCCGTCCGGAGACTCAATTCCAAAATATGTGAGTGTAGAGCCGGCATTGGGAACCCTTGAGCCTTAGGGGACACAGCCTACCCACTCCTCATCCCCTGTCAACACTAATATCGGGTATGGGGAGCTTGGAAGAGAATGGGATTGAAGGAAATGGTTGCTTGCTGCCCCAGTTCCTCATGCTAATTCTTCACCGCCAGAAACTCTCCCAGGGACCCTACGTACAACAGCAGTCAGAGTCTGCCAGGGTAGGTGGCTGCTTTTTCAAAAGCACTCCATGGACTCCCAAACGTGTCTTGTCAGCACTCAGGATGCCCCTGATGACTTCTCCTGAAATATTTTCCAGGTGAGCTCCCTGGCTGTGCACGACCTTGCCTCTCATTACTCCATGCCTACACATCTGGGGGCGCCTGCTGACAAGGCCTCTCTCATTCTCTGGGCCCCACAATTGACCTCTCCCCACTTTGCTAGGTCAAGTGTAGAGGAAGTTGCGCAGGAGGAGGGTCATGGGGGTTTAAAAGCCTATATCTCTCCCTCTTAGCAATGAGAGGCAGGAGGTGGTAACCAGAGCAGTCACACTCAATGTTCTTGCCTGGGTGAGTGTTTCTGCTTCGTGGGTCTAGACCCCATAGTGTTTCAACAGCATACACTTATCCCATTTGGGCTCCTGTCACAGAATGGGCAGAACTGGATATATTGCCGAGTGGGGCTTCAAACTCGGAAGGGTTCCAAAAAGATCGGCAGTATCTGTCTTGAAAAAGAATTCCTCCCAATTCAGTGGAAGAGATTATACATCAAGACTCTCCCACAAAGCAGCTGGAATGCAGCTCCAGGATCCCTCAAAATTGGCAGGAGCAGGAACCGTTGCTGAACCAGAGAAAGCATCTAGCAACTTGACAAGGGCTTGCCCAGGCTCTGTGAAGGGCTAGGAAAGGCAGGTTGAAGACAGGGAAATGGCTCAGTTGGTAAAGAGCCAGCCCAGCAAGCATGCAGACCTGAGTTCAGATCCCCAGAACCCACATAAACTCAGATGCAGTAGCCCACACCTGTAATCCCAGCACTTCCTCTTGGAGATCAGAGGTGTAGACAAGGGAATCCCCAATGGATTGTGAGCCAGCTATCTGGGTAAATGCCCAATCAGGGGCCCTGCCTCAGACAAGGTTTCAAACAAGGTGGAAGGCTAGGCCTGACATGGAAATTGTCTTCTGACCTCCACATGCATGCCTTGGCATGTGTGTGTCCCAATCCCCCACCCCCAACAGACATATGACTTCAGCCTCTGCCTCCGTCTTCAATGATCCACTTGCTTCACCTTTTGTCCATGTGTCCCTCAGAGAGACGCATGTTCTTTAGGACCTGTGCAGCCTTCTAGAACATATCACCCTTAGGTCCTTCAGGTTCCAGAGGTCAGGGTGGAGCCACATGTAGAAGGGTGGGTGCTTTAAACCAACGGTCCTCAGCTTTCCTGATGCTGTGACCCTTTAATACAGTTCCTCATGTTGTGGTGACCCCGATCATTATCTTCATTGCTACTTCATAACTGTAATTTTGCTACTGGTGTGAATTATAATGTACTATCTGTGTTTTCTGATGGTCTTGGGTGACCTGTTTTCTTTAACCTCTGCTCCCCACTCCCATGTCTGTTCTGATCTTGTTCCTCTTCTCTTTTCTTGGGGTTTGGTTCCCTAGAGACTTCCTTTACTTCCTTCCTGTTTCTGCCTGGACTCCAGCCTTGAATGCTTCATCCCCGATGTAGGTGAAGACTTCCTGATAATGCTAGGCAGCCAAGAAGGGCCGCTGTGTCCCCTCATTAGAAAAAGAGCAGGGAGCCAGAAGAGGAACCCCTCGTTGGAAATTAATTGCTATGGTTTCCATACCTCTTCCCATGGTGCTGGTTGTACGCAAGACAGTTGGCACATCACTCTAAACTCCCTGTAAAAACACATGGAACGTGACATCAGAGGGAAGAGCGGATAGAGCTGTGAAAGGAGAGGAGAGTGGAGGGGGCAAGACACCCTCAGGACCCACAGGGTCCTCATTCAGCCACTGGTTTGGTCGCTAGCTTTGGAATGCACAGACCTGCGCAGCACTGTTGTTTTGATTTCTTTTTCTTTTTCATTTTGCGGGGGTGGGGGGTTGTTTTGTTGTTGTTGTTGTTGTTCGAGACAGGGTTTCTCTGTGTAGCTTTGCGCCTTTCCTGGAACTCACTCTGTAGCCCAGTCTGGCCTTGAACTCACAAAGATCTACCTGGCTCTGCTGGGATTAAAGGCGTGCGCCACCATGGCCCCGGCTGTTGTTTTGATTTTTACAGATGTCGTAAACAAGAACTCCAGACAGACCTTTATGATTTCAACTCTATTTGGGCAATTCATGTTGATGTAATTGAGGGCTAGCAAATCCAGGCATTATCCCCAGGTAGAGACCACACAGGTTATATACTTGCTATGTGGAAAAAAACAGAATAGAGTATTATTTAATCCTCCTCTTGGTTGGTGGCCAGCTGGCTTTTTAGTAAGGATGCCTGAAGACAGGCTCTCTGTCCTAGCTACGTACTTAAGAATGCTACCACAAGCACGCAAGTAGCACTTGAATGCAGGGTGTCACCATGTGCCAATAAAACTTTATTAGTACCAACAGGGGGCTGTAGCTCTTAGTCATCATTCAGGCAAGAAGTACGAAGGCATGGTTTTGTGCCTTGCACTGGAGACATGGAAGTAAGTGAGATCTGCCCATTGAGATTTCCACACAGGGTGGAGATGGTACCTTGTAAGAGACGCATGTGGGGTGTTGGATTGACATTGTGGGAAGATGGAGAAGGAAAGAGACAGGGTTGCTGGGGCTGTGGGGGTGGGGGTGTCTAGATAGAGTGGGGAGGAGCTAGAGAGCTGAGAAGCTTCTGGCCCTTCAAGACCTGGGTTCTGTTCCCAGCACACATGTTAAACTCACAACAACCTAGAACTCCAGCTCCGAGAGATCTGGCATGCATTCACACACACACACACACACACACACACACACACACACACACACACACACTAAAAACAACTAAAAATGATTTTAAAAAAAAAAAAAAAAGAATACAAGGAGTGGGAAGATATCATAGGGGCTTCCTACAAGAGACTACAGTGAAGGCTCTCTAAGGTCCCTCCTTGTCCCCATGGGGTGGGTCCAGGAATTCTGGGCAACAATATGGAAAGTCACCAGCTGGTAATTCAGTGGGGCCTGACCAAAGAGCATACCACCTTGGTCTCATATTGGAGGTGGGGGAGCTGTCTCTCTGTAGTTTATTTTAAGCCTGGGTCATTCAAAGGGTCTGGTTTTCCCAACACTTGGGAGACAGCCAGCAAACATCTGACAACTCAGGGTCTTTCTCATCCTACCAAAATTAAGGAAGCAGGAACAATGTACTGAGAACAAACCAGATCAGCAGTCTCTAACTCCACTTTTCCCGACTTTCACGCTGCTCTTCTGTGTACCCTTGGGCCCTTCCTCATCAATGACGGCACTGTGCCTCAGTTTCCCCAGCCGTGCAATGGGGAAATGAATATTTGCTTTGTGAAATATTGCTGTGGGAACCCAAAGCACTATCTATGTCACGCTTAAACACTGGCTGAGAATGAATCCGCTGCCTGTGAGCTGAGGCTAGCCCACTTTTCACGGCAGTCTTCCTCCTTGCTGGTAATATTGTCACCTAAGTCTTCTCTCTCTTCAGTTCCTCCTTGGAATCCATCCCCAAACACTGCCTCATTAGAGGTGACCCCTGAACTCCTCGGGAGACAGCAGCCCCACCGGAGCTGGCTGACCCTGCTGAGCCTGAGTGGGGTGCATTTGGATGTGTCTCTGCTTACAGAAGATGAGACCCAAGGCCACCAGAGCTGGAGACAGGCGGCTGCCCTCCCCCACAGTCACTTGGCCACCCACAAAAGTCTCTTTTCATCCTTAGGAGTACAGCTTCCTCCTGCCCTGGGTTTATAGAAGGCGACAGCAGAGGCGAGAAAACAGGCGGTGGAGAAGCCATTACAATCAATTTGCGCAGCTCGTGCACGCAGACAGACTCTGTGTGGACTGGATTCTGTTACCGGGGCTGGGGGCCGGCCCGGCGGGGGGCAGGGGGGCCTTCAGGGAGGCTGGAGCCTTCTGCCTTCCGCGGATGGGCCCCATTAGGGCTGCAGGCTGGCGCCACTGCTGCGGGGGCTCCCACCCCGCGCAAGTCCCATCCCAGAGCAAGATGGGGGGCGCCCTTGTTAGCTTAACTCCTGAGGCTCCCAGACTAATTGCTCACGGTGCAAACACGCCTCAAAGTGCTGCGGCCTCGTCAATAACAGGGTATTAGACGCTTCCATTCCACAAGCATTGATCTGTTTCCCTCCCTGCCTCCTCCTGGCTCCGCTCCCTACATCCCTCTCCCAGCCAGGGCCGCCTGGCTCCAGCTTTGATGACCCCCCCCCTCCCCAACACACTTTAAAGTGTTTTCTAAGCGTGTGTTTAGCGTGAGTGGTGTCTAAGTGCTAATTGTTACACCACAGGTTGATTGGCGACGAGATGGCTTGCCAAGTCCCTCCAGTCTCCCGGGGGCTGGGGTGTGGGGGGGGGGGGGCAGAGAAGAGGTGGAGAAGGGAAATCCTTGATGCTTCTGAGTTTCCGGTCCTCTTTGCCTTTTCTGGCCCTGTTGTTGCAGAGGTGGAAAGGGTAACCCCTGGTATTATTTTATTGTTGTATTTTATTTATTATTTCTGGAAATAATAAAAGAAAGAAAAGATTTCTCTGCAGGTGCTGGGTAAACTAATGCCTGGTTAGGTTTGAGGCTGGGAGGAAAGAAGGAGTATGTGTGTGTGTTGGGGGGGTGGGGGAAATCACCTTGTCATTATACAAGCAGGACACAGTTTTTCCCTTGAAATCTTTCAGTAACACATACCAATCCAGCCTAGGGTAGGGGCACCTAGTCTATGTGCAGAGGACCCTGTGTTTACCCCATTCCTTCCTCTAGTCCCCAGACTCTGGTCTGGAGATGCCGCTCAAAGCCTTGGATTGGATCCCTACGTCTGGATAAAACTGGGTGTGGTGGTCTAGGAGGGAACACCTGGAGTCCAAGGTCATTCTCAGCTGCATTGAGACCAGGCTGGGCTACATGAGACCCTGTCTCAAAAACAAAACAAAGATGCCAGAGAGGACTGTGGCTTCTCCTCAGGAGTCCCTTTGTCCATCCAGACAGAGATGGACCACTGTATTTAGAGAACAATGAAATCCTGTAATGCGCCTGATGTTTATGAAGATGTCTCAAAGATGTATCCTGTCCCCCAACTTATCAGACTATTGAAACAGTGGACCCTAAGAAACTATAATTTTCCTCCAGAGCCTCATACTTGAGAAGGGAAATGTAGAAGCCTAGTGTTGACCAGGGCAGTGGGTTGGGGGCCTCAGGGGGGCCTGGGGGGGACTTCATACAGCGGGACAGCTTCTCAGATCCCCTTGATGGGAAGATTGGAGCTGAGACAGTCATGGGCCAATGTGGACAGACTCCCCCCTGACCAGGACTGCCCAGATGTGCACATAACTCTCTCTCTCCCTCTATTGAAACTTAATCTCACTGCAGATCCTGGACTTAGAGGTGCTCACTGCATCTCCTGGTCCCTCTTTCCAGTGTGGCCTCAATGAATAAATATCCTGTTCTCATTTTCACTCTTTAGCTGTCTTAATTGGGTTCTTGAGGCAGGGTGACTAAACTCGGCTTCTTGGGGTACAGGCTGTGACCCCAAGCTTGGTAACAAGCTGAGCACATTAAATGACAGGCAACTTCCATTGGGTCTCCTATGTAGACCAGGCTATTCTCAAACTTAAAATCCTCCTGCCTCAGCTTCTTGGTGTGATGGGCTTACAGGTGTGCACTCTCATATCCAACCTACAGGTGATTTCTCACAGGGAAAAGTTTAGTCTTGCCTACTAGTGGTCCCAAACATTCCCACCTGACTGTTTAGCCAACATTTCTGGATATGTTTAAATGTTTAAATGGATATGCAGAGGTGTTCAGAACCCATCTTCTGTGTGGGAAGCCTCAAGGGGCTGGGGGGTGGAGATTTGGGTGGCCCAGTGCACTTTGGAGTTAGACAGCCAGGACACACTTTCTATATCTTGTGGCCATTGGACAAGACACTGGATCACTAGGTGACTAGGTCTCCTCAGCTATACAGCAAGAGTAATGTCAGTGTTGACCCATAGTGGAGTTGTTAGGCCAGGATGAAAGGACAGCTGGTATGCAACGTATATGCCACAAGCAGGAGCTTGCCATCTCAGACCTCACCATAGACATTCCTGGGAATCTATGTGGTCACATGAGCCGTGACATCTCTACCTCTCCAAGATGCAGGTGTAGGCCAAGATCCTGGCACTGAGACTGCACAGTTTACATTTGGAATTCCCAGGACAAACATCACATTTCCCACCTGTATGAGACCAAGGCAGCCTATTCCACTTAATGGCTATGGATAGGCGCATGAGCCTCTCAGCTGACCAAGAGCCATGGTCATCGAAGGCCTGGCTTTGGGACAAGCATCTCTGAGACTGTGCTTTCTGGGAAATGTCTGCTTTTATGACTCTTCTCTGTGATTGCCCAGCAAGGTCCTGCTTAATGACCATCAATAGATGGTCGAGAATCCAATGAGCCCACAGAATAGACACAGAGAACTTGTAAGACATAGAACATCCACCTCTGTCCATCATGGGTTCACTCCAGAGCCTTTGTAAGTACAATTCCTTCTCATTAGACTGCTATGGTCTCCAGTGACCTACTCTGACCCCACCTGCCTAGAGACACCATTCTCCATATCTTAATCAAACACCTACCTACCCACCCTCAATTAGCTCATCATTCTGTCTTGCCTTCAGCAAGCTAGGGCCAGAAATGATCTCCTTCACTCACAGGCACTTGGTCTGCCTTCAGCTGCCCAGAAAATACAGCTTGGCTCATTGGTGACAGCCGTTATGTCCTTGTCACTATAGCACTACAGTGCCCAGAGCAGCAGATTGGCATATAGTGGGAGCTCCAAAGATAACTATCTGCCGACTGCAGCAAGCTCCCCTTGCAAAATGGAGAAGAAATCTGATTGGGTAAGAGTCTTAATTCAAGCCCTTACTTAGGTTCCTGCTCAACAAACCCATGGTTATAACAAACAATAGTGGGTATAATTTGGTACAGAAAAAAAGCCAGCTCCATCCTTAGCACAGATCTCCCTAATACTGCAAGTAGCTCAGCAGTTCATAAACACGCACCAACACAATCACAGAGTAATATCACATCCATCTCAAGCTAGCGTTCTGACTTGCTCCCTAGCTTGTGTGGAGACCCAAGATGAAACACATAGGATGTGAATTCCAAAGCATAGTGCTAAGCAAATAGATGGTGGGGTGAAGGCTATCTCCCAACCTCCTGTCACTACCTAGATGAGCCTCAGCTCTCCCTGCAAAGTCTGAGTTAGTCACTGTGGTCACTAATTGTGGTGAAGATAGAGGTGGTATGTGTGCTGACAGCCGGTGTGGGATGGAGACACGCTTCAGGAAATGTGACCTTTCTAATTTAATACTCACCGGGATGGAGCATTCTTGAGAGTATTTGCCTTGATTTCCAAGCAAGGAGACAAAACTCAGAGTGGCTTGAGAACTGGTCCAGATTCTTCTCTCAAGAATACACACCCCGTCCCTCATCAGATAAACAGTCCACATTGTTTTTCTTCTTAAAAAATATACACACCTTTACTTCTTGCAAAAGGAAAATGTACATCTTATGATCAGGAGAGCCTCACAAGAGAACACATCAAGACTCCAACCCAGACCCAGTCTTCAGCTCTGTCATGCCCTCAGTCTATTGTAATGGCATCAGGGAACCTCAGTGGGAATGCTGACAGTCATTTAACAACTGTGAACACATCACAGAAAACTAATCTTTATCTGGGGAAGCCTGCACATCACATTCTGCCTTCAATCCATGCTCAAGGAATTGACACAGATTAGCCCGAGTCTTTGATTTCCAGATTATTTCATTCTTCAGCTGTAGTGTTATTTGGACACATAGACTCTTACATGGAGCCATAGATGATGATGATGATGATGATGATGATGATGATGATGAAGGATATGGTGATGAAGAAGATGATGATGTGATGATGAGGAAATGATGGATATGATTGTGATGGTAATGATAATGATGATGAAGGATTTGATAGTGATGGTGATGATGATGAAGAAGATGGTGATGATGACGGCAATGATGATGAAGGTGATTATATAATAGGGATGATGATGGTGATAACAACGATGATGTGATAGTGATTCTGACAGTGATGATAGCAGTGATACTTTTGGGTGACCACTAAATGTCTCTAGCTCACATTATAGATGCATTTTCCCTTTAACTTTCAGACATACCATATTTTTAATTTCCTATTAAAGATGAGAAAGCTGAGGTTCCAGGAGGAAAAGTCATTTCCACAAGGTCACCCAGTTAGTATCTTGCCAACCCTGGACAGGAAGCCAGATATATTTAACGTTCCACACTGAAATGGTGATCATACTTATTGGAGATCCACAAAAAAAATTCCAAGGACCCTTTTGGGCTTTGCGGGGGACCAGTTTGAAAAGCACAAGCCACAATCCTTCCCGAATAAATCCAAGTGTCCGTAAGTTTAGACTGTTGGAAATCTGAGTTCCTGGGTCTCCTCAGTAAAGCTGAAAAGAGAGAGGTTGAATGAACAACCATGGCCAAAACAAGAACATGATTGGTTCTACTGTTCCTTCTTCTCCAGTGAGCCACTGGCCACCATCTATCAAGTAAGTGGCCTCCTCCACAGGCTACATTTTATGATCATCTTGGGTTCAAATTCCAACTTTCAGTGTAATTGCTATGTGGGTCTGAGTAACTGTATTGATGTCTCTTAGCCTTGGCTTCCTTTAATCTGTATTTGTTCGGGGATTTAATGAGAGCATCCATTTAAAGCCAAGCAAATTGCCTGGCATAGAACAAGCACTGGATAAACTTTTACCTCTTCATTTTATGACTAATAACAGAGACAGCAGTTCTTTCTCATCTTTAGTGCTTAAATTTCCAATGCTTTGGAAAAAGAAAAACCAGATTAGCAGATGTTCCTGTGTATATGGCCTCCTCTTTGGTGAAATGTAGGTGTCAGAGCCTGGGGCTGACACCACCAGGCTGTGGGGTAAGAGGGCTTTCAAATAGAGCTACTTCACTAACAAAAGGAAATTGCATAGCAAGTGATTATTCTTCTTCCCAAGCAAAATCTTAAGCAGAGATTAACATAAAAGCAGGTGAGTTGATCAGCAACTCTGTTTGAGGTAGCCCTGCCTTCTTCCACCTTCCCTGGTACAGCCACTGAAGCTTTGGATTCTAACAAAGACAGGTTTAAATCTACAAGGCACTCATTTACATAAGTCCTGTCTCCAAGGTCATCCTGCTCTAGAAGTAAACTGGATGGAAGTATCCATGTCTCCAAAATCATGCTGTTTCTATTTCTGTGGTTCTGGAGCAATCAAATGGGATTTTAGGAGACATTATCACTTAGACCAGTCACATTTATTATACCAGCAGTCTGAATAAATAAATGGGTGGTTGCCAAAAAGATGAGTAAATATGTAGATGAATGGTCAAATGACATACTGGATGACTGGTAGCTGAATGGGCAGATGGATGGAATGATGGACAGAGGGATTCATGGGTAGATAAATGGCCTATGAAAGGATGGGTAGTAGATATGTTAGTTGGTTTGATTGACTGGCTTTGAAGGGATGAACTATGGATGGATGGATGGGAGATGATGGTTAGATGGGTGCTGGATGAATAAATAGATCAACAATTGTATTCATGATTGGGTAGATACATCATGGATGGGGGATAGACAGAGAATGCTGGATGCATGGCCAGTGGATAGATAAATGAAGAGATGGAGGTTGGATGAATAGATGGGTGGAAGATAAATGGGTAAATAAATAGATTGATAACTATATGGAAAGATGGATGAATTGGCAAATTGAGGACACTAGGTGGATGGCCAATGGGTGGGTAGATGGAGGATAGATAGATGGATGGACTATGGATGAATAGTTGGCTAAATGCAGGTTGGATAGATGGATGGATAGCTGGATATATAGAGGTTGCATGGGTAGACTGACAGACAGACAGATGGATGCTGAATGGTTGGAAAATGTCAAATGGATGCACAAATGGTCAAGTACAGAGTTAGTGGTGGCATGCTAGTAGCACACACATATACAAGCACCATCAGTGGCAGTGGTGACAGGCCTGGCTGAGAGGTACTGAGTTTGACAGGATGGAGGTGAGGTTGCAGCCACAAAGATTACTACCACCTAAAACCTTAACTAATGTTCACATAGCCCCAGAAGAAAAGCATTTCCATGGCTGTGGTGCTGAGGAGGAGAGTCTAGAACAAGAAGTTTGGAGGCCCCACCTGTAGCTTCATAGCTCCCCAAATGGTGGACCATGTTCTCTTTCTCTTTTCAAAGATTCATTTTATTTGTAATTGTGTGTGTGTGTGTGTGTGTGTGTGTGTGTGTGTGTGTGTGTGTACATGCACATACATACACAGTTCCTGTGAAGTTCAGAAGAGGCATTGGATACCCCAAAGCTGGAGTTCCAGGCGGTTGAGAACCACCTGGCATCATCAGTGCTTGGGACTTGTACTCTGGCCCTCTGTAAGAGCAGCATTCTCTTGCCCAGAGTCACCTCTCAAGCCCTGATAAGTTTCTTGTTATGAAACACAAATGCTTCCCCCCCCCACACCCAGGAAAGCTTTTCAACCTGCAGAGAATCTTTCAGAGACAGGATTGTGAGAGTCACTAAAAGAAACATAGGCAAACAGAGGATAAACAGAGCAGAGAAAGAACACAGTATGTGTAAAGATTTGTATTTATTTGGCACCGAATGTATACCAGGCCTTGGTGTACATTCATGGTCAACTCTTGACAGTGAATTCATAGGCCTGGGCTCTGTAAAAAAGAAACTGAGGCTCTGAGAGAGTAAAGAACCTTTTAAACTCAGGGTGCAGAGCTGAGATTTGACCCTGGCTCAAATTTCCTTTAAGATCTGTGTTCTGGCTACTCATTTTCATGAGAGGAAAATTAAACAAAAGAAAGGAAAGGAGGCGGCTGGGGGGTGTGGGAGAAAAAAATCTGCCTCTATCCAAATATAGGGAAACTTTAAAAAGGAAAAGAAAGATGAGGTTAGAAGCTGGAAAAGAGGAAAATATTACAGGACAGGAATAAATAAAAGCGAGAAAAAGCAAAAGAGAGCAGAGGGCCCTTTCCCATCCGCTCCTGTCCGAAGAAACCACAGAGCAAATTGCAGTGGCCCGTTTTCCTCGCACACACAAAGTGCCTTTTAGTGTGCATGCTAGCCTCTGAGGGCCCGGCACGGAGAGACGGCTGGCGTCGGCTGCAAGGAGTCTGAGGGCCCTGACAAGAAAACCTCAAGGAAGGCTTAGTGTCTGGGGTCATCGGATTAAAGGAGGCAGCAAAGCTGGAAATGGAGGAGACAGTAGGGAAAGGGGGGCTAGAAGGGGGGTGCTGACCCCTGTGACCTCCTGCCTGCTCTAACCTGATGTAACATATAATCCTGGTAAACAAAATAGTATTAACCCTTGGAGCCAGGTCAACCCCTTCTGCATCTGCCTGCGACTGCCAGACTGTGTGTCCTGAAGGCTTAACTCTTTCTTGGGGTCCTCCGATGGCTGCCATGCAGCCCTGTTGTCCAATGCCTTGAGTTGGGGACAGTAGAGGTCCAGGGAAGTGTGTGGGAGGGGTGGGGGGGGGTCTTGGCATAAGCAAGCAGACACATACAGAGAGAGGGCTTTCTTGGTCATCAAAACTAGACAGGAGTGTCTAAAGGGAAAAACACACTCTTGGCTCCCCACCATGTCTGACATTGTGTTGTGCCTTGATTCTGTTAAAACAGATCATTGTCTCTCTCCACCCCCCCCCATCAAGCCCCAAAGGTGGGTTAATATGAAGCCATGCTACAAGAAGTGTAGTCCCAGATTGGGTGATATGAGCATCATGGGGAGCTCTACAGATACAGAAGGCTGCAGTGTCCCAGACCTCCCAAACCAGACTCTGCATTTTAACTGTATCTCTAGATGAATGGAGTGCACACTGCACCCACAAACCCATCACTCAGTTTGTGAGACAATTGTTTGTTTTTGTTTTGTTTTACACAGGTTCCTCTGTGTAACAGTCCTGGCTGCTGGGAACTCACTCTGTAGATCAGGCTGGCCTCACACTCACAGAGATCCACCTGCCTCTGCCTCCTGAGTGCTGGGATTAAAGGTGTGTACCACCTCCACCACCTGGCTGAGACTATTGCTCTTAAAGAACATCTGTTGTAAGCAGAAAAGGAGCTCACATGCTTTAAACATGGCAGCACTCCCCCCAACCACTGGTCAAATTTGATGTGTAAGAGACGGTCAAAGTCCCTGCAAATTTTGGCCAATGTTATTGTCAGTGTAAGTGTTGAACTAGGCAGACTGAAGTAAGAAAGAGGAGATGTTCCATATAGCTCTCTCCTCCTTGCAGGAGGTGTGTGAAACTATGACAGATTTCCTTGGGCCAATGCTTCCTTATTCCTTCTCAGAAGTTCTGATTGGGGCTACTGCCACTCCACAGCTCGTCTGCGATGGCACCAGCCAGACCAATTGGAGGCATTCCCTGAGGTTTTGTATGTTGCACACCCAAATAGGCTGAGATGTGTGATGTTGGGGACAGTCTTTGGCCAGCCTCCTTTTCCAATCCACCAACAGACAGAATGCCCATCCTGATGGAGAGGTTCATAGCAAAGCCCAGGCTACACATGGGCTACACACACACACACACACACACACACACACACACACACACACACCACAGCAGAGGGTAGGACATGTGTCAGCTTTAGAGTCCCAATAGTTTCCAAGGTCACCCCATCGCTGGGTCCCATTGTATCAATAAGTCCCAATTGGAGTCAGGTCAATCTTAGGAGTCTTTTATATGTGGAAGAATTCAGAATCAGAGCTAGCAGCTCTATGACCTTGGAATTCTGGAACTCAGGTATCTCTTTCAAGCTACTTCAAACTCTACGCATCCTTCTCCCTTGTTCTGGACCACAAAAATCCTTGTTAAGAAAGTGTCTTGGAACAAAGACCATCCTCTCAGTTCCAGGTTCAGGGGCAGTCCGTGTGTCAAGACCTCCTCTATGGGGAGATGTTCCTGGACTCCCAACCTCCAGATGACCTAAGAGCCACCATGTGCAGTGTTTATGACACCTGATGACCTGTCCCTATAAACTACAGGATTCCTGAGAGTATGGTTCTATCTATCCTAGTCACCATTGTATTCCCAATGACCAGCCCAGCCTGGAGAAGCACTCAGCAACCACTTCTGGACTTGATGTATCTCAAATGTATAGGGCTGGCTGGGTTGCAAGGATGGAGACACCAGAGAGAAGTGGTAGGTAGGAGAAAATCTCTACCCAAAGTTGTCTTCTGGGAAGAGGTAATAAACAAAACCCTTAGCCACCATAGCAAGGGATGGATGGATTTAAGCAGAATCAAGGCTGATAGAAAGCCTCCAACATAGCTTCTAGTATGGCATCCTAAGGACATTTCAGGGCTTAGGGGCACCCAGACATTGAATGGATCCCTTCTTTTCTTGATGTCTACTCGGTCATTTGTTCAGCTAAACTGTCCTCTTCGGCTCCCAACAGGAATGTCATGGTCAAAGTTCACCATCAGAACCCAGAGCCAGAGGGTCCATCCTTGCTTGTTGATCCAGATCCTCTGCCTAGTTGAGGAAGCCAAGGACTAGGAAGGTCAAAAGCAGGTCCCACCCACCTCCTTTCCAGTGTGTTTCTCAAGGAGGATGGGCAGGATGCATGGACTTTCCCAATTCCAGAGCCTGTGGGCCTTGATCAAAGACTCGGGGTGAAGAGGCAGGGTAGGCAAGGGTGGAGACTTCCTGGCCACACCCGGCATCTGTGGGTGCTCTCTTTGACTTCTCTCCTTTGTCTTCTTGATTTCTGTCTCAATCTGCCCTCCATCCCCACTCTACCCTTTCATCTTTCTTATTCTTCCCCAGGGAGCCACGGACCAAAGACTCCACTCAACTCCAACCCCCCAAACCAGCCAAGTGGCTAATACTGATTATGAGAAAGACAACCATGATACCAGATGGCTATTTGGTGAACCGTTCTGTGTCAGGTGGTACACTAATGACTTCCGAAGATGCCCGACTTCAGTCCCCAAAGCTGCCTGTTGCAGTACCATGAATTCATTCATAAACAACTATTTATTAGATATCTACCATGTGTAAGGAGCTGATGAACACATTCATAAATTACTTTCCCATCACTACCATGTGGTAGGCCTCTCCAAGGCTCAACATCTTAAACCACTCATTTATTGTCTGACACAATCTCCATGGATCACAGAACTCAGGGTTGGTTGAGCTGAGTTGCCCCAGATCAGAAGGTCTCAGGAAGTCATAGCCTAAATGTTAGCAGGGACAGCAGTAACTAGCAGACTTGACTGGGACTGGAGGATTAGCTTCCAAGGTGGCTCACTCCCTTAGCCGGCAAGCCGATGTAAGCTGACATCCAGAGGTCATGTGGACCTCTCCAAAGCCTGCTTGAGCATGCTCACAGTGTGGCAGCTGACTTCTTTGAGACCAAGGAACTAATGGAGAGCAAGGTGGAAGCCACAGGAACTTTATAACCCAGTGCCACCTGTGACACAGTGTCATAGCTATAATATCCTGTGAGTGACCAGGTCAGCCCTAGTCTGCATGGAAGGGATCAACCAAAGGCTATGAGTACCAGAAGATGGACTCATTGAAGGCATTCTTATAGGGTGGCTGCCATAGTGAATGAATGCAAAGACAGACAATGGTCTGAGAGTCTATTGTCAACTGAGTCATGATGCCATCTTAACATTCAAGGGAATGGCGTCCACAGAAAATGAACAAGGAGTTTGAGATCCACATTTAGTACCGTAAGAGCAAAGACATGAACTTGACCTTAACTCCTACCCCAGCAGCTTTCCCCCATCTTTCCTACCACGAGGTGGCCTGGATCCCAGAACAGAGCGAGCCACTGAGATTTCAGCTTGGCAAGATCCGGCACCCAAGGTTTGGCCAATCTCCAGCATCCTCACCCCTCCTGCCCTCTCTGTGGATCATTTATTCCAAGACCTGCTATAAATATCCACTCAGTGAAATACCTCGCTCCTCGGGTACCCACTCCCCACCCCTGGCAGCCTGTACCCTGCTCAAACAATGCCAGCTTGCAATCAGCCTGCAATCTGAACCTACTTTGCTCACCCAGCACTGAAGGACTGCCCAAGCTAGTCTGCTGGGGCATGCTGGCATGCCCCCAAGATCGCTTTTGCAAGTTAATGGCGCAGTAGTCAGTTGTTAAAAACACTAATTGACATTAAATAGGTGATGTTATCTGACAATACACAGACGGCTCCGGGTCTATACTTTTTTCTTGGTTTCCTTTTCTTCATCATTATTTTTTCATGCCTGGGAGTCCCAGCTGAGGTCAGAAGTCACCTAGGGCCAGAAAGAAGAACATGCAGATCGCCATTGGATTCCATCAGCAGTAAGGAAAGCCCAGGGCTAACTTAGCCATCAAGACATAACAGAGCTCTTGAACCTCTTGCTGGACCACTGGACCGTGGTCTGTCTTGAGATAGGGGGCTTCAACCCAAGTCAGTGTGTATGCTGGGCAAGTGCTCTACCACTCAGCCCCAGCCCGGCCTTCTCCTTTGAGCCTCCTTAAGAAAATCTCTGGACTGAGGAGATGGCTCGGTCTGTAAAGGGCAAGCCTTGTAAGCACAAACTGTGAACAGTTACTGGGTGTCACATCACTTAGAAATGCCTGGCCTTTTACAGGTATTATTTCAGCTACTGGTGACCTCCAAATCATACCTCTCCAACCCTCCACTGTGGGGAGGAACTGGAACCTCCCAGTAACGAAGACTGTGTTCAAGGGCATGGAGTGTTCTGAACACAATTAAGGTCAGTAACTAGAAAGTATGTCCGAGGCCATGGCTAAATCACAGTCCCCCAGGTGCCTACATCCCAATCCCTGTGATGTGTGAGCATGTTAGGTCATAGGGCAGAGGATCATGGTATGGAGAGATGACCATGGATTCTCCTAATAGAGCCACAAGACCATTAAGAGAATTCCAGAACCAAGTTGGGCATGCAGATGGGAAGCTTCCATGAGGCTAGGAAAGCCGAAGAAGGAACCATAAGGCAAGGGGTCAGTTGCGTGCT